>NC_143554.1:32696136-32999166 GCF_054136105.1 Typopeltis vanoorti
ACTGATTTGCATGTTTGGAAGGCTGAAATACCAGTTTCCGGGAGAAAAAAACCTCTAACCCAGTATCAGCTAACTCACATTCAGATGAAAAGCTCTTCAGATTAAGATCCATCGCGTCCTAGACGAGATTCTAATTCAGATCTTTTCAACCAAGGCGCATCGTTGAATCCAAATGAGCTACGGAAGTTCCTAAATGCACTAACGTTAAAATGTTCAATAAAAATAAATAGCATATTTAAATGTATCCCTTGGAGGGAAAGAACATGCATAGGTACTACAGTTATATATGAACACTTCGATAGGATAACTGCCCATTTATATATATTAAATTAGGAAAATTATTCTCGATGTCTATAAATATTATTTGGTATATGTACCGTTATTTAAAATTTGTGCAATTTATTTATAAACCGCAAACTGTACTTTTAAATAACTAAAATGAAAAATAAATAATCTAACGGCTTTTTTATTCCCATAGGAAGTAGCCGGTATTAATTATTATTAATCATTTAATAGCTTTAAAATTAAATTTCATGTAAAACTCGATGAAACATTTCTAAACTTTTGGGCCAAAATCGGGAGACAGATGTCTGTTGCAACTAAAAAGCGCAACGTATCTGTTGCACCTTTTAGTTGTGGATCAAACTCGAGTTCCCTTTTGGATATGGCCTGTATATAGAAAACTTGTTTCCCAAATTTGCCTCCTCCATATATGACAATCCTGGTCTCACTTTTTTTTTTTTTTTTGAATTTGTTACCAATGGTTTAATAGAATTTATTATTATTATTATTATTATTATTATTATTATTCCAATCTAACCAATCTCCCACTGTAGTACTTAATCCCCCCCCCCCTTTCCATATTATAGAAAGCAAGTTTTACACCATTTTTTCACGCTAAATATGGCTACAATAAATCCCGCCGAACATATTCAACAGAAAAATGTTAACTGTGCTGTTTTTGAATCTTTAAATAATTGGATAGGTAACGTCTACATAAATTCTGAACTCAACATACTACACAATAACATAAGAAGCATAAAGAAATACTGGCTTACACTATAAAACTGCTCAACAACCTTCTCACAGATATCGATGTTCTAATCTTGGCCGAAGTTTTTATATATAATACAGAAGCGTCTGCGTATAAGATTTAAAATTACCAGTCCTACACATTATGTAGACTACAAAAAACAGAAGAGACGGCATTATTGCGTTTGTAAATGAAAAGCAGAGTGTGGCCGAAACCATAACCACTTTCGAACACGCAGAACATTACTTTTGGAAATCACGACTAACGGACACAACAACAAATACATGATAAACATGTTATACAAGCCCGCAAATAGAAACCAACTCAGCCTCCTACAAGAATTAGAAACATGACTAAATGATATCAACAATCACAACAGACTCATCCTAATAGGTGACATTAACACCCTTGACCGTGACTCTCCAACAACTACTAACACATATTAAGCCAGTAAAACATAAACCGGACCATAAACTCTCCAACAAGAGAAGAAATTCTAAACGAATCACTAACACAATCATGCATAGACCACATAAACATACGAGCTCCTACTAATACATATACGTCATCGGTAATCACCACTAAATTAGCTGACCACTACTTTATTGCAACGTCATTCCACAAGAACACTGTTACATTACCCACACACGCTATAAAATCCACTAGATAAAGCACGCTACTATCATAGTAAAAAGCATCGCTGATAAAACCTTATAAAATACACAAATTGGAACAAACTACTTAATATCAATGATCCAATAACTAGACGACAGCCTCAAATTTCTGTTTATAGAAATATACAAAAAGGCAACAAAACACGAAAAAAACAGGAGACATGCACTAAATAACCCCTGGATAAATAAGAATATCCTTAACAACATTGCAGTAAAAGACATTCTATGGAAGAGAGTAATAAAAGTCACCCAACAACATTCACCTAGAAACATTATACAAAAACACAAGAAACCAACTAAAATTAGCAGCGCAAAAAAGACCCGTTACTTTTAGAAATTCTCGGAATACAGTGCCAATATAAAAGAAGCATTATAGTCCACACTTCATGAACAATTAAGCCGAAAAAGGAAAAAACCTACCCACAAGATTTTATCACCAAAATCTTCAATCAGGAGAAGAACCAGAAGAAACTCGCGGAATCATTTAACTACGCCTTCACTAACAGCATCATACAACTCAAAAAAGATACTTACTCCATTAGGCCCAACACAAAAGTATTAATCCAAGGTCAACAGCAAACCATGTACTTTACTCCTGTATCCAAATTGGAACTGAAAGATGTTCTCTCGCAATTAAAGCGAAAGACGAGTACAGGAATTGACAAAATCAGACTCACACACCCCTAACACATTTCGAACAACTAAATCCTGTACTTCTGAAACTTGTGAGCATGATATTCGACACTGGCGCTATTCTGAAACAACTAAAAACTGCGATAGCTACACCTATTTACAAACACGGAAAAAGAAATGACGTTCACAACTACAGACCTATAGTTGATTTGCCTGTCATCTCTAAACTTCTTGAAAAAGTAACACACGCAAGACTACAAAACTACTTACAGAAATATAGCGTCATCTCACAAAAGCAGTACTGTTTCCAGAAAACGAACAGCACAGCCATGTTATTAGAGCACACTACAAACGAACTAAATAAAGCTCCTGATTAAAAATAAATAAATAAATAATAATAATAAATAACTAAATAAATACATAAATAAAAAATAAAACTGCTATCCTCATACTTCTTGATCTTACCAAAGCTTTCGACACACTTGACCATGAAATACTATTAACCAAACCATACTCAGTCGGAATAAGAAGGACATTGTATACCTGGTTTAGGAATTATCACAGACAGAATTCAGGCAACAAAAACAGGCACATATCACAGCCGGGAAGTCATGTTTAAAATAGCAAAGAACATACCACCAGATCTTTATTTTATTAATGTTCAATATCGGCCCTCCGATGGACATCGGAGTGCCGATAATAATGATGTCAAGTTCTGGACTTTGCTAAAAGAAAAACTCCTGGGTACGCCAGGGATAACCATGTTGTGTTTTCTTTCTTTCTTTCCCACCTGCTGATGAGGTTAAACCTCACGCTACATAAAAACGCCGTGTGGGCATGTTCCAATTTCAAGATTTGAAAAAAAAACTGGCATCTCTGATGGGCCTGAACGGGGCTCAGCTAGTAAGAACGACATTTTGTGGATGAAAAAGAGATGTGGATTCAGTTCCCATCTAGGAAGCGAAGAACCTTCATAAGAGCTTATCAAATGAATATAAGTTAACTAGTTCTCATACAAATGTGGGGGGATCCTCCCGGAAACTCTGGTTTTTTCATCCCGCAAAACAGGTAATCAGGCCAGAAAATGTCTCATAAGGCCTCATAAGTCTGTTGCTTCAGCCGTAATACCAATTAAACCAGAACCCAAAGTCTCACGCTTTTGGTTAATTGTAATCCGAGGAAATTTTGGTGATTCTAACAATGATTTGAAATAATGTTTCAACAGTGATGCAATGATGAAAATGAAACCACAAATCGTCCCTTCATCCCTGCAATAAATTCGTAAGGACGAGTAAGGAACTTTAGATGGATCCTTTAACAGATTTTATAGGCTTTACAGATATAATTATAAGTCCACGAGTGCTTTCTCCGAATCCGCTAAGCAGTCACCCCCCCCCCATACACATCATTAGAGTTCCTGAAGTTTATTACTAGGCAAGCGTTTCGTTTTTAGTGCAAAGATTTCCTTATATATTACGGTACGTGACACTTACTACTAGTAAATTTCGCTATGAACATTGAAACTGGCATAAAGAAATATGCTAGCTCGATAGAGATATTTGTTTCCAACAGACGAGTAAGGATTCTTTTATTTTTCCTTTTTTTTTTTTTTTTGGAAAAGATCTGCAGCAAACCCTGCTCAATCTTATTAACAATTTCACTGTCTTTTCATTAAATAAATTTTATAATAAGCATTTTATCCAAAATATATTAATAAATTATACATTTTAGAATCAATTAATATATTAAGATGTTTTTTAAAATATATATTACCGATCTTAAAATTATATATTTTAGGATCAGGTAGTACTGTATTAAGATATGCTATTAAATATATATATACATACACACACACGCTGTTAGATGCTGTTACAACCCTAGACTTCAGTTTACATTCATACAGTGAATGGTAATGAACATAACTGACATGATAAGGTGTTAAGAGTCATGTTTAAAATAGCAAAGAACATACCACCGTATCTTTATTTCATTGTACGTGTTATTGCGCTACAAATTATGTGATTGAAATCATTTGACCATTGCTCGGTTCCCTTTTCGCTAGAGAAAATGCCCCGCGGTTTGGAAAACGCTTTAAGTCCTATAGAGAGAGAGTCTGTGGTGAGGTACCATCGTTTCCCTTGGCGTGTGAGACGCCAATGCTGATAAAAGATACCGCTTGCAGCAAATAGGTAGTTCGCGTTTTACCCCAGGTGGGAGCACTGTTGGAGTGATTATTCAACCGTGTTATTTATTAAGAAGAGTAGCCTGCTTAAAATCAGATTCTACCTAATTTCTCGGTAAATGTTAACAACAGCTTTCATGGAACTCGCATACGTAACCTAACAATACAAGCAATATGTGCAATACAAATTACATTAAATTTGTATTGCAATTTTAATGTAATGAAAGAGTTTCAGAGTACATCAGATTAGAGTGAATAGATGTCCTATATTTAAATATTTGGTCTCGATGTCCCAAAAACGATTTTGGAGGTAAAAATACTTGGACATACCTCAAACCCAAACATGAGACTAGTTTTCACGTTGCAAATAAAACCATTTTTAGCTTTCATTTTCAGTGACTTTTGCTTGATGCCGTCCTAGTAAATTGTCGTCCCAATTTCCCCCTTGCTACGTTGGAGCCTAAAACCCGCCCTGGCTGTAAAGGGATAAATTGCAATGTGACCAAACGTCCCACTTTTTGACTTCTCGTCAAAAAGTGGGACGTTTGGTATATCTGAATCTGATATATATATATATATATATGTGTGTGTGTGTGTGTGTGTGTCAGATTCAGTTCTGATTTTCGTGGGGAAAAAATAGTTCCTCACGATCGTCCACCCCCTCTCGGATTTGCCACCGCTATATCCAACTGTGCTGCTATTTGGAAAACAGAACTAGTTTCCAAAAAATAATTTAAACGAACTTCAAGCGCCTTATCGAAATTTTGAAATTATTATTATTTTTAATAAAGATGTTTCAATACATCATCTGGAATTTTAGAAATGAAGAAAGAAAGAAATAAACCTTTAAGATCCATCAAATCCGCAAATATAATGAACGTGTTTTAAAATGGAATAACTAAATAACCAACATAGCTCTATTGGCACAAGAAACGAATTTAGAGAATTCGATTACACATTGCAGGTTTAGGTGACCACTTACTACATGGAACATCATATGCAAGTGAAAGGCGAATTCTAGTTCATGCATAGGAAGAAGACATTTTTTGTTGGTCGCGAAAAAAAAAAAAAAAACCCTGTAAAAACAGAATTGTGGTTGTTCTTTTCTAAATAATTTTAGGAGAATAATTACTCCACCTATCCCCGCATCTGCCCTTACTGAGCTGTCTGCTTATTTTTACATTCTAAACAAAATCTCATTTAGCAGCAAGAATTACCACTAGTTTTTGTAGACAATACGATCATCCATTCCCCCCCCCCCCCCCAGATCTCCAGATCTGCCACCGCTATATCCAACTATGTGCTATTTGGAAAACAGAAGTGTGAAACCTCCGCTTCTGTCTCTCATTAATCGATGTTTGAACTGGTATTTTGTGACATTAAAAATTACTACTAGGGTATAGCGCAATTTATGACGAAGACACTGCTAATTTCAACAGTGTATTGCCTTCAATCAGATAACGGGCACGTGATAATGACGACGACAATAACATGGTAGCGATAGACTATCTGGTTCAGAATCCGTTTCACTAGTCGAAAAAATTACATATATATATATATATATATATAATACAGTAAAAATGCCTGCTTGAAATTTGGGGTTTTCCATGTCATAACTTGGTGGAAAGTATGTCGCGCAGCTATGAACATAGCGTGCTCGCAACAGTAAAACACATTAAGCTAACAGATGGAGGAGACAAGGAAACCAAATACTATTACGGCAAATTAGATGGATGAATAATTAATTTCGGTACCAGTTTAAATCGATCCTTTTCTGTGCTATCAGCGCAACAAATAAAATAATCAGCCTGTCTTCACCGGGATACGTCTTTTCTTTCCTTTCTATTAGAAACTGGGCATGTGGAAAAGGGAAGGCAGTGGATCAAATTTATTCAACTATTTCTGTTTAGCATTCAAACTGATTAAGAATTTTCATTAACTTTCAAGAACTTCAATGGGAACGAAATAACTTCGACAGTGTATCTTTTTGATACATGTTACGCAATCTTGTAACAAATGCATGTAAAAGAAAACGCATGTACTGTTGGTTGAGCACCCTATTTACACAAATGCTCAGTAGATCTCGCTTCAAAATTATAATATTTAAAAAAAAAACATAATTTTACTGAGTACCCTTATCCTACGAACAACTGATCGTCTTGAAGTTATATTACTTTTTCAGAAGCAAAGTCTTCGGTACCTGTCCGAAGTCTCTTTACTGCTGAAAAAGTTATTACAAAATTAATAACTTGTAAATTACCAAAAGTACAGAAGATTAATGTGAGGGTTAACAGCAAGAATCAAAAATCTGAACCATGAATAAAATAAAATAAACTGAAATGAATGTATCTGAAAGCAGCGTGGAATTAATATAATGAAACTGCAGGAAGAGATTAAACGCCAAGCACGGCTTGAGAAAAATATTTCATTGGCAGTCACCTGACCGGCTTTTGCTTTGTGCAATATCAAATCATATTTTACTTTTAAATTCCAAATCGCAGAAATATAAAAACGGTCAATTAACATTATTATTATTATTATTTAACTTTTGCTTTTCATATTGTTAATATAAGGAAATTTTATCTTTTGATGAGCGGGGTTACATGAAATAGGATAATCATACTGTTTCATGCTTTAACTGCTGTAATTACTACATGCTACACTGCTTTAACTGCTGTAATTACTGAAATTCATGTTTTGCCTAAATTTAAATGAAAGTAACATAATGATTTTAAATGTTATATTCAGCAACAAAATACTACAGTCAACATGCCTTTCGACATAGCCTTAATTTAGATACAAAAGTTTCATTAATTCACAGTTGAGGCAACTGTTTTGTGAATGTCTTCGACAAACGTTAATGAGAATATCGACCAGTTTATATATGCTGAACCAATAGCTTAAGTAATAAGATCGCTTGACACTCCGTGAATAACAACCATTTTTTACCCCTAGGATCTTGAGAATCCGTAATTTAGTAAAAGAACAATGCCAAAATGGGGGTGAGGATTATGCCTATTTGAGGTACAGTTCACATCCAGTAAAAATAATAATAACAACAATAATAAAGTATGCAACACAAGCTGGCCCTTTCTTGCAAGATCCATTGTGATGGTGATGCCACCCATAACAAGCAAACGAAACTTCGAAACAATAAAACCTCAAAATCGAGTTACAGTAATATATTGCAATGAAATTCCGAAGGAACGTTTACAAAACTTAGATTAGATAACCGTTTTAGATAGAAGATACATTCAAGTTTGCATTTTCAAAAGTAAGTGAGGTTCAAAACAATGATAATAAAATAAATCGAAATTTCTTATGGACGAACATCTTGAAAGTCTTGTACAGTTCAAATATACTTGAAACTAGATTTTGAAAAGTTTGTTCGTTAAAGTTCGCTGAAAAGGAGGTGAAAGTAACTAAAATTTTGTTATGATTATTTTGAATGCAGACTTGTTAGTTATTAGCTAACAGGTTAACTGTCAACTGTCACTTGTTAGTGTGATACTCATCATGGCCGACCTGATTATCTCAGCGGTTAGCGTATCCGTTCTTCAACCAACGAGATACGGGTTTGAATCCTTCCGTGAGAGTGATGTATGTGGCTGGTGCCACTCGAATTTTACTGCCCAGTGTGAGGCCTGAAGTGGATTAGAAAAAAAGAGCCATCCTTGATCTCTGGATCTAGAAGGATTTCCAGACCAGGTAAAAAATTAATTTTTTAAAAAATTAAAAAAATCTTAGCTACCTACGGTACTAATTATCAGAGGTTTAAAACCTTTCAAGGGTGGGAGTCACATAAAAAATATATATGAATTTAAATATATATATATATATATATATATATATATGAATTTAAAAAAAAAAATTTTAAATGTCTGACGAAGTGAAAACTTTCCTCTTGAATTGTGAACTGTGTTAATGGAAAATCACTATTATTAGAACGGTTCAATAACTTTGAAACTTGTTTTATAAGAAAGCAAACTTCCAATTGCGCCTTCATACCGGAGTTGGAAACACAACGTGATAAGTTACCTTTAGTTGGAAAAGACGGGTTCGCTCCTCTTCAGGACAAACGGAATCTTTATATTTACTTACCTCTTTCACTTGAAGGTAAGTTTGCCGGTTCCATACGAAAGTAGCAAGGTTTTTAACTTCCGCAAAATAAGGCAATCTCCCAGAGAACATACGTAATTCACAGACCAAATTGCACTTGCGATGTATATTAACGTGACCTGGATTAAAGCATTCGTTACCATACTGAGGAAAGTGTGGACACCTCCATGGAGGTGTCATGCAATAATTACAGCGTGGAATCGATCAATTTTTTCCCCGTAATGAAAATGTTTTATATAGAATTTTATGCATGATATGTTTCTCAATATGTAAAAAATATGTTAACAAATACTTCACGATTGTAATTTTTTTAAAATAACTGAATTTATTGGAGTAAGAGACAAAAACAAAATTATTATAACCGATATTATTAATATTATTATAACTGTAATTATTAACTACAATCTGAATAATAATAAGAAGAAAGAAATACGTAGTATTTCTTTCTTCTTATTTGCATTATCATTTGTTCTTTTTAAGTTAAAATTTCGTATAAGTGAGAATTACATGATTTTGCGAATTCCTGCCTATATAGATAATCAGTACTGCAAGAAAGGCTACCTCTGTCATCGCTGGAGGATACACAATCTCTACTCGACGTGCATCGACAAAGCGCGGGAGGATAGGCCAAACAAATACAGCCATCTCGTGTTCCTAATCCTAATTAATATTAGTGTGAACTAGTGAGAGTTATGTGGGCTATGGTTCTGAGATGGGGTGTAAAAATGCTGGTTTCCGGCAGGAAAATCCCTAATACGTGAATACCAAAGTTCGACTAACATTAGAACTGGCTGGGAAAAAAAAAAAAAAAACTGCCCGGAAAAGTTCTCCGATAGTCATTCTTCCTGGCAGTCAACTGTTTCGCTCCAAATATCATAAAATTAAATAATGAGGTACACACAGAAATCTTACACAGAAATCCCAGAAGATGACTCTTTTTTCTTTATTTATTTTATTATGTTATTTTATTTATTTATTTGGATGACAACTACATCTAAGAAATCATTACGTCAGCCAACACGCAAGCATTTTTGACTCTTTAAAAACGAAAATGGAAAATATTAGTAAATCACAGAATGCGACCAACTTCTTTTTATTTCTTCATCAGCTTGTAGGAGCTATATTACTTGAGAGAGGGAGGAGGAGAGAATAGTAAGAAAATGAAAAAGAAAAGAAAAAAAAAAGGAAAAGTAGAAAATGAAGATAAAATTAGAGGTGGGAAGTATGGGGAGGTGTTTGATGTTGATGAAAATGAAGATACATCTTGTAATATGAAGGAAGAAGAATTAAAAACTGACTGTCAACTGTCCAGAGTGATTTTTTCGAAAATTATTAAACTTTTGTCATTCTGCAAAAATTGTTACTTTTGCTCATTGTAATCCATACGTGTCTAACGTTTTTATAATAAATATTTTCTTAAATGCATTTTTAATTCTTATTCTTTTGTTTTCGTTAAAATTCGTTTACCTTTCCAATGGAAAGATGTGCGCTCGAATCGCTTCGTGACGATAGCAATCCCTAACTCACCATTTGTTAATTGTGAATCAGCCGGTTTCATATGAAAGTGCAAGGTTTTTTCATACCACAAAATGGACAAACAGTCTCAGAACTGAGGCATTAACAAACATATATATTGTCCTCATATCCTTAGTTGCTTCGACCATTAATTCTAATTCATTTTCAACACTTTAATTAAGAGGTAGATGGGACTTGACTTTTATGTTCCGGGATGACTGGGTTATTTTCGTTGCCGATTGACAAAACTAAAATTTATCTATGGCTTTTTTTTATTATTATTTAAGTCTCAAATGCTTAATTTTCTTTTTAAAAAAAATTCTTTCAAAAGTGATCACAGAATGAATGCAGTGAACAATGCTCTTAAACAATCTGTTGTCATTAAATGGCTGCCAACAAAACTGCTTGGCCATCACAGAATGCTTCGCGATTTGTAGTAATCAGATTTCTTTGTAACTTGCACCTCATGAACTGGTACTCAACGTCTACCGAGTTCGAATAAACAATTTCTAAGATATACTATGCTTATATAGGGCCAATATTACTCAACTCATTTTATCCAGGTCTGACAGGCTTCAATTGAAATAGGTTAGGTAACAACGTATAAAACGAGTGAAAGTACAGAATTTTTTCCTGAAGTATCTTGTGAAGTATGATGAAATTCTTGAGATCTTTAGCATTATTCTTTCAATACTGGTTCAAATATTCTGCTTTTTACAGCATTTGAAAACAAGAGGTTTGAAACTTGGTCCTGGTCATGTCACTATATCTATTTTATGTGCAGCGGTAAGAGTATAATGCTGTATCTAGCACTTTTCAATTTGAGAGGCAATAGGAAACAAAAAAAAAAAAAGAGAGAAAACGTGACAATTAAGGTATCAAATTAGTACAGAAACTGACGAAAAGATATTTTGGAAATCTCAGAATGTTTTTTCGGAAATGTCTAGCATTCGGGCATATCTCCCAGCCAAATTTTCGAAAAGTTTGTTGACTCAAAAAGTTTTCGGAATTTTTGGCATTTCTATTTGGATGCTGCATAAAATTGAAATTAAATTTAACAATGTACAAGTATTTACGTTTCGTCGTCTTAGTCTATCTCTTGGGGGGGGGGGGGGGAAGTAACATTCAATCTCGACTTCCTCATATACTTTCGGTTGACGAATGAGACGGCTCTCGCCCAGTATGCACTGGTTCTAAGTTGTCGAGAATAGAGTTTGGAACTGATGTCGCTCTTGTAGAACCATGTGAGAGTAAACTACGTCATTGAAATCGTAATAAATGCACATCATAACCTTATTCTTGAAGCGATCCCTTATGGCAACTAGAAGGACTGCTTCACCTGTTCTGTCATTATTATTATTATTTTTTTTGTGCTAGGAATGTTCAAGTACCCCCCTCCCCCTTTTATGGTTCGTAATAATTCATATTAATAATCAAGAGAACTATGACGTCCTCACTTCTAAGGCCGGAACAGGCCACGCTAGGCCTAAATCCTTGACAAGCATGATGATGATGATGATGATGATGATAAATAATCAAGAGAAGTTTTCAAGAGATGCACTCGGCATTTCGTTTTCACAAAGCTTGGCGTGATTAATCTAAATGGAATCGTCATGGAGTACTATCACCAGTAATATCTTAAACTACAACAGTTTGATGAAATGTTCCTCACGAGAAGTAGCAAGCAGTTCTCTACAGACATTGCAGTAATAATACTTATCTTCTTGTTCTGCTTCATGGGGAATATTTCAGCAGCTCGTGTTTATCTTACCAAGCTGACGAAGAACTAATGTAATGAAGAGATGCGCCAAGCATCGAATACAGAAATTTATTAAAGTACCGCAGAGTGCTTTTTTTTTTCTTTTTTCACTCGCCAAAATTTCCATTTTCTAAAAAGAATGTATACATAACAATATGGATTAGCAATCTTTCCCCAAAAATGTTTATGAAATGGAGAATTCGACAAGTTTTTTGTTGGTTTATTTTGAATACATTTATCTATTAGTGTAATTTCTGGCAATATCTGATAAGGTTCACCAAATTTTATGCTCATCAGCAAAAATTTATACTTCATATTAGAAATAAGTGCTTTTTTTATGTAATATTCGAAAAGCATTCTAATAGTTCTTTACTTTCAGTTCCAAAAGTTCACAAAGTTCCAAAAGAACTCTTGGATCTTTTGGAACTTCTTTCTATCCAAACTCTTCCAAACCATCGCGTGGCTAATTTTAAGTCTGCAGTTAATTCAAATTTTAATTCAAAGAACCCTGCCTCCTGGCGATGAGGAGCCTCCAGAGTCAGTATCAACAATTCCTTTCGATCGGAAAGACCACGAACGTCGAGTGTATATGCCGCCCTTAGGCAAGCAATATTTTGCCGCCTCTAAATTCAAGGAAATATGCAAAACAGGGTATTTTTATTGTTCCGATACAATTTATTTTAACATTTAAAAAAACGTAATATAACTTAAAGGATAAAATATTAACACAATATAATTTCTAATAATTAATGTATAAACATAATAATAAAATAATAACATACAACAAACAGTGCGAGAACTTTCTGTCTAAATATAATATTATTAGTGACTGAGGAACAAAAAAATAAACAGCTATCCAAATATCATTTTGTTCAAGAGTATGTCTATATTATAATGATTGCTTTATTAAGCCAATTTAAATATTTAAAATAAGAAACAAAATAATAAAAGAAAATATATCCAATTGTTAATTTAGCCATTGCCTCAATTTCTTAGAGGGTTAGAACGACGTGGGAAAGACCTATATCTGAATCCCGTCTAGGACATGAAGAACCTTTATAAAGACTTTAAGTGATGATAAGGTAAGGTAGCCAATTTCATACGTAGATGGTAGAAAAATAGCAAACCAACCTAAAACAGGCGCTATTAACCGATATAATATTCTGGCCTTATAACCCCAGTTGCTTCTGCATAATTTCAAACAACCCAGCCCAACCCAGACGTAAAGTGTGTAAAGATATAACTATTTTTATCTCCTAAGTAAACAAATGTATGGAATATCAGTTAATGAAACATTTGCATTAAAAACATGCAGATGAGATCAGCAGAGTCGATAAGAAGAAATGAGATGAACCAGGTTTTTTTTTTTTTTTTTTTTTGATGTAATGAAACAAACGCAGCTGACGTTGAAACAATGGACAAAATCATGGTACAGAACACTGAGTGTCATTATGGCAAATGAAATTAATCCGCTGGTTTGTAGCGGATAATCCTTTAATTACGGCTAAGTTTAAAACTGTTGGATTCATTCACCTTATATAAAATTTGAGCCTCGATATTAAATACCAAGAAAATATCTTTCTGAAAATATTATTTAATATTTACGGAAAATGTTGAAAAATTTAAGCTGTTATTGATATTGCAAAGTCAGAGAAGAAATCAACATTCTTAACATACGATATATAGATTTGCTCAAAATTAATAGAATGTTATTTTAAGCATGCAGGCATTGGCTCAGTGAGGAAATTGAGAGGGAGGAATAAATAAATAAAATGTGGAGTTTTAAATGTATGTATTATTTCTGTAGCCACGCAGGTGTTGCTATAAGTGCGTGATATACTTTCAGACGATGCATGTAACACGATATATTGTATTTTAAAGTAGTGCTTGCTTTATTCATAGTTTTCAATTAGAAATCCATGATAGCATATTTTCTCAAAGGATCAATTTCAGACCTCATATGCTTATAAATGCAATAATATCGTTGCCCATCTCAATTATTCGTAAAAAGCTTGTATCAGGATGAAGGAAGCACAATCTCTACTTTTCTCTCCTCACCATAAACTAATGCAAAGATATCGTTGGTGGAATACGACACAGCATGTGTTGAAGAAGATATCCGAATAATAGTAAACTATCACATTGGCATCGTTAGATAACGATATACCAAAAATGACTTATAAGTGATTTGAATATATTAACTATTTTATAACATACAAGTATTTTTCGTGTTTTTCATCATGATAGTGTAAGTCAGTTCTGCTCTTATTCCAATGTTCGATTGTATTCCAAATTCAGGGGAGGTAAATGACGAAAGGCACTGTAACTAGGGCAGAGAATGGCTGCAGAATTAATTTAGAATTGTGCAATAGTTTGGGATCATCCACGTTACAAACTTCAGTTTTAAAACGTGATACGCCCTTGCACCTGAAAGACCTGTTTATTCTTTCAATCACTAAATTTAGATTTAGAAAAAATGAGACTTGTGTTTAATGACTGAAAATAACGAAAAATATGAGAAATTGCAAATGTGTGAACTTACTTCAAATGAAATTATATTGAAAACGAAACATCTTATTGTTCTAATAATAAGTGGCAATTTGGAGGTGATATTAAATATTCTAACTTAAACTGTCAAAATTAGCCAGACGAGTAAGTAGAGTACTCAATAAAAGGATGGTTAGCAAATCTGGAAATGTCTCCCGATTCATCCACTGCTGCAATTTTTGACAATAGTTTTTTATTTGTCACTTAAGATTTCCTTTTTGGTTATATAATTATTTTGATTATATAATATTGATGATATTATTTAATTCTATATAATATGACTGTACATACCTGATTTTTTCTTGAACTTCTAATCCATTGAATTTGCATTGATTTTATTTTTTTGCTCAAACGAAGCCAGTACTTGGTACTGAGAAACAAGTTCGGGCAATTTGAATAATATGGTCAGGTACATATCACCCCGTTATTGCAGGGTATACCCAAAATAATGTGATATCACATAACGATGTGTTGTCTAGAGTAGAAAATTTTAGAGTTTCAGTTTTGTTAAAGCAACATATTTTTATTTAAACAACATTTATTTATTTTATTTATTCATATGGAGTTTCCTCCCTTTTTCTCCCCCGTCCCTATTGGAGCGAGTTGAGCCCCCTCATGGGGGTTTAAGTATTTATGGCTGTAGATCCGTGTGTTCACGGGGTCGGTTTGCCTGCTTACGGGATGAAAAACCCGTAAGCAGGCAAACCGGCCCCTGCTTACAAAAAACCTGCTGCCCGCGCCCAACACCGGCTAACTTGGCTATGGCTGAGGAAGTTCCTCAAACAACAACATTAAAAAGATAAAACTTCCGAATAGATATTTGAATCCAGTTACTAGTTCATTTTATGATTTCAAAATATGATAGTGTGGATATTACATATAATTACTGAAATTACAATACGTCCACAATACTCCACAATACTAGGAATATGTTTATCTGGTCATTTTTGAGTGCGTTTCCTTAATATTTTTAGAACATTTGCGACGTAATATAAGAATAGAGGATTGATCTACAGCTTTTTAACTGAGTGTTAAGAAGTAAGAGGGGGCATGACTTCATTTAAACATCACTGTTAATTAACTTTTACACAAATTTAATTTACTTTTGCAATAATGCCTTTTGGAAGAGCCGAGTTGAAATTGAAATTGTACGTTTAATTTCAACAAAGCAGAGATTATACTGATCGTGGCATACTTCCATGAAAAGTATCCATTATTCGTAACTGTCCTAGAAGCGAGTGACGAAGAATGTGTAAAAAAATACAAACCGCAGTTTGTATTTTTTTACACATTCTACTCTTCTATCGATTCTTTTTTAATCTATGAGTGTGTGTGGGGGGAAGGGGGGATTTTCCACATGGCAAACCACATGATAGAATAAAACTTAAAGATTTCTTGATGGGGATGACCAAACGTTAAACTGTGGCTAAAAGAGAAAATATCTAACTCTCCAGGTACAGTGCCAATATGCCAACTGACTATCCGCGTTGTAAAAGTTTTGCCATTGATAATTTAATACTGAGGAATACCTTATGTTAATGACGAGACAATCAACAATGAATGCCATATTGGAACAATTCGAAGCATTTCGAAACATGTGACCACAGCGTTTCATATTTGTTATAGCACTGAAGCAAAAAATATGCACGAATACATTAATTGGAAGCTAACATGAATGGGAATATTCATATTCAGTACCCTTTTTGGTTCTCGTCTTGAGCTAATAGTACAAAGGATTGGAAGAAGCATACCTATTCTTGTTTTCAAGATGGGTTGTGTCTGAAATAATTTTACATATGAAAAGCATTTTATTTTCATTTATTTCATGGAGGTAAAAATTACGAAACCTGAACAGCACAGATGAATCATTGACTCTAGGAGAGCTGATGTAATAATTTCTTTCTTTCTTAATCCTCCCCTCTTCTACCTTTTACGGTGAGGTATGTATGCTTGCAATAGCAACCGTACTCGAGGATAGGGTGGTTATCCCTATGCTCCCGGTGTGTCCTATGTCTGCAGATGCGTGTGTTCACAGGGCCGGTTTGCCTGTTCTGGGGGACGAGAAACACAAATTTACGGGTGAAAAAACCCCCTACCTCCGTATCAGACCGGATAACTTACCTTTTCGAAAGAGAGCAGATAAAGGTTCCTCACGTTTCTGACCGGAATCAAACCCAGGTCTTTCCCACCAAAGGGCTTCGTCTATACTGACTGAGCTACAGAGGCTCTTGATGTAGTAATAATAATAATTTAATGGATTATTTTTCAAAATACAATAGGTGTAGCAAGAAACATTACGGTTCTAGATCTGAGGTTGAACAAACCTACGGTCCGTGATCCATATACGACCACCTGCTAGTGTTTACTCCTACTCCTAGAGATATCGGCATTTTCTGTTTTCTACAGAAAACAGTTTCTTTAGGCGGTTATAAGGATATTTATTTAATTTAAAATAAAAAAGGTCACCAATCTAAATTGTACAGTTAAACTCAAAAGTTAATTGTATTAATATTAATGCAATACTATATAAATTAACTCGAAGCGAACAATAACACAAAGATGAATGGAACGGGAGTTTTAGAAATTATTATTTTTTGATATCTTTGAAACAGCATCATATGAAACTGGAAATGCAAAAGTATTTGCAAAAAAATTACAAATGCAATGTTCTGTTGCATGAGAGACATTGTGTATTCAGTATTCACCGAATTAATTATTTGGAATTGATTTGGTGAATACTGACAATAATTCTAATTCAGCCTTAGAACAATTGGAAATTCCCGCAAATAGTATGTTGGAATCCCTCCAATACACACATATATGGTTAGGAGAAATTTTTTAATAAATTCAGTACAGAATTTTTTATTTATATTTAAAAACGTAAGTACAAATAATATTCATTGTAATTATAGGGCTAGGAACAAAAAAATAATTATACTTCAATTGTATGTAATGAAATAATGTTTAATTCTAAAATTCTTATTTCAAAATAGGTTTGTTAGCTAAGAGTCTTAAACTCTACAAGATGGAACGCATGTAGTTCAGAGTGTGGACTTTTAAAATTAAAGAAAGTTAATAGAAACATTTAATGAAAAAATAGCTCCTTGATGTATAAGTACAAAGAAGCTTACATTCCTTCCTATTATTCCTTTATTTGTAGCTTAGATTTGTTTTCCTTCTTGGAATGCTAGGATGAAAAACAAAAATGCATTACAGTAATATTAATGCAATACTATATAAATTAAGTGGACATTAAATCCAACATCATTTCAAGATGTTGGATTTAATGTCCACTTAATTTATTACAACTTGAGAATGTAGTCACATTCTCAAGCCAGTTTTAAGATCGATGTATGGGCACCGGTATGCGATAAAGTGATAAAATGACAAACAATTAACTATTGTTTAATTATTTTTATTTGCGTGTTTTCAATTACTCCAATTTCTTTTTAATTGCATAATTCATTTAAAGATCATCTTTAAATTATATGACACTTTTTCAGATGGCTTGAAATTTCAGAGCGTATCATCCCATGCTTGATTCTTAAAGAAAACTTTTGCCTCCTTTAAAATTTCCAGGCAAATTGTGTTTATTTATTATTCTCAGTATTTACAGATAATAATATCCGCATGACCATATTTTCGAATCATAACATAAATAAATTTGAGTCCTGTGTGGTGGTGGTTTATCCCTTTCAGTCGTTTCCGATCCTAGGTGACTTTGTAGGCTTGTCCACAAAGTCTTCTTGGTGAGATTTTTACAGGGTAGTTCACCATTGCTTTACCCAACCCTCCCAGTTATATCCGGGTTATATCCCAGTTATATCATGGGGAGGGTTTGCCAATTCTTGGGGACAAAAACCCGAGTTTCCGAGTGAGGGGGAAAACCCTACTTCCGTGTCAGACCGGCTAACTCACCTTCCGTCGAAAGAGACCAGATAAAGGTTCCTCACGTCACTGACAGGAATCGAACCCAAGTCTTTCTGACCAAAGGGCTTCTTCTATACTGAATGAGCTGCGGAGGCTCAAGTCCTGTATAGAAGAAGCCCTTTGGTCAGAAAGACTTGGGTCTTTCTGACCAAAGGGACTATACGTCGTTTGTGCTTTACGTAAGCCACTATTAAAATCTTAGAGGTTTAAAGTGTCTTAGGTAAAGCACAAACGACGTATATTTTATTTCCATATCTAAATTTCTATAGCTATTGTAGTAAATCCATGTTGTAGTTTCTGAAATAAAAACTACGTAGAACTGGAATGAAAATAAATAATTCACTAAATATCTGTATACACAGACGTTTCACTAGCTCAACCTAATGTATCTTTAAAGTGCTTCTGACGTATATGACAGTAATAGCAAAACGAACATAGCGACTCAAAAATCATTCGGAATACTTTGCATATCTTAAATCTAGTATCTAGTACGTGCGTCACAAAGGCTGTAAACGCAAGCACAAAACAGTGGTTTTGGAGCCGAATTGCAGCCCATATTAATAAGCTTTATTTCAGATACACTAGCAACTACGAATACATCTGTGATGTGATTTTATTAAGTAATTGACGTATAATGTTATATAAAGTATATGAAATTAATTTAAATTTTTGCAAAGATTCCTGCATTGATAATTTAAAAAAAGGCATTAGAGCAGTCAATGACTCTAGATAGTAGGGAAATAGAAAATTCTCGCCCATCGGAAACAAGCTTTCGGTGACTCCCCCTGTTTACAGTTTTCATAGAGCTCGGAAAGTTCCCCTTCCCACAACGCGCACACACATATTCACAACCAGTATTGTGAGATTTCACAGTATGACTCTGATCAAAGACTGCAACAATTTATAAAATAAGATTGCATAATCTTATTTTATAAATTGCGTGTGTTCTATCCCACCAAAGGCTGTAAACGTATATTACATTAGTATCCTGGGTGTGGACTAAGGATTAGATTATACAGATATTCAGTCCACTTCAGATTAATAAGTAATATGGTGGTCACACTCCAGGCGATAGCATTTATCAGTTTTTTTTTTTTTTTTGTACAGTTGGTGAGCTAATTTTTTTTTCTATTTTATTATTATTATATATATATATATATATATATATATATATATATATATATATATATATATATATATATATATATATATATATATATATATATATGTTTATGTATATTTTTGATAAAATCCATAAATTCTGCTCTAGAGGCCGAACAGAGAACTTTTTTAAGACACTTTGGGGCTTCCAATAATCAGAGTGGTGTCTCACACCTAAAAACAATCACACACACACACACACACATCTAGCCCCAAGGCCTATCAGTCGGACAGCGTACACGTTTACCATTCAGCCAACCAGACCGAAAGAAAACTAATAATAAAATCAGGTTTAATAATAATATCTAATCACTTAACATCCACACCTATGGTGAGATTCGAATCGACTCTGCTGTGAACCAAGTTGCTATGTTGCTAATAATAATCACTTCAAATTTCTGTTTGAGAAATATACCGTAATGCTGTACATTAAACTTGAATTGGGGTGGGCAAAGTAAGAGACAGCTTCTCTCTCATTTCTATTCCATGCAGCCTGCTATCCAACCGAATCTAGAAGCGAAAGCGCTTCAATAGCCAACTGAAACGAAACTGCTATATGCATTCTTCCCCCCTTCTTTATAACGACCACGGCTATGAAGAATTTCAGAAAACTGAAAAATTATTCCAGTTCGATAAATATAGCGGCGTCTTTAGGTTTCACTGTTTTCGTTAACTGACATCCACTCAGTCCAAAACAAAATAAAATATTTTAGATTGAAATGAATCAAGCAAAACTCGATTTATACGAGTTTTGATTTTTACCTTCCATTTCGATTTTGTAATTTATATGTTATAATAAAAGATAAATACAAACATAATTAAAATCATAAATTGTTTTGGAGAGGAACTGCCATCTGAAAAACCATGGGGCAAAAATAAATAGTTACAGCCTCCCAATAATACCTTTTTAATATAAGAATACGTTGGTATGGAAGAGAACTATACTGAAACTGTATTAAAATACTAAGAAAATTATGTAACAAAATTGGGGAATAAAGAAGCATTAGCGGAGTTATTATTATTTTTTTAATATTAAAATTCTAACTTCGTATTCGACCATCTTTAAGTGACATTGATAAACGAGGAAAAGTAGACAATACTCTCTACCTACTGACACGTGGCAAAATAAAACAAACACTTTCAATCAGGAAATGAAAACAAAATATATGGAGGCATATTTTCGCTGTATTATATACATTATCCCGTGTAACATTTTGTTGCAAACATGATATTTCCCTCATGCATAAAACTCACGAACACAAAATCAAACCCCACGTGAACAGTCACATGCGCAGTTACCATATCACGTCTCAGTGTCACCAAGTGCCCTGCCGATCTCGCGAAACGACTAAAATCCTATTGGTCAGTTGAAGCACTGATAATGCTTACATGTTACAATGTAGAAGTATTCAAACACTATAATAAACTAATGGTATAACAAAAAAAAAGCAAAAACAATTGTTAAATATGAGCGAAAGTAAAGAAAAAAATAAAAGAAAACAAAGAAAGTGGACATGCATTGCTTAGATCTAAGTTGCAACCACTTAACGCTTCCGTACAAACCTCTTCCCCTCATTAACAAATGGACTTTACCAAGGCGAGACGCTCTCACTCGCCAGTTCCTGGCATCTGGGTTACAGTGTCGATGCGCTGAAATGATCCCGTGGAGCTGTTAAGGTGCGCTTGTTGATTGCACGTTAGTTAAACTTTTTGTGTTTTCACGTGCTTGCGTAAGTTCTATTCGAAATGTGAGTAAAGTAATAAGTGTAATATTTGCGCTAAATGAATTAAAGCACGAAGATGTCATAATCGAAGCCCAGCAATTATCTCACTTTTAATGTAAATAATACGATGTATGGAAGAATGCATCAAAAATCGTGAATTGGATTTATTATAAGAAAAAGGAAGAAATGCTGCAGGCAAAAAGGACTATTTAGGGCATAATGCAAGAATGGAAAGAATAATATTCAAAAATCTTAAAAGCTCGCAAACGCATAATGACTCGAACTGAGCTGAATAATTAAAAAAAAAAAAGTGTGAGAAAACAGTTACTGTATCTGTATTTTAAACTTGAATTCTGAGTTTAAATACTTAAGCATATTTAATCAAATTAAACTGTTGGAAGGGAAAAAGTTCACAGTAACATTCATTTCAACCAGATTCAGAGGAATGTATTATTTCAACCAGAAACAACTTTAAAAAAAAAAAAAAAAAAAAAAAAACATAATTTTAAGTATTGAGTCAGAATTGGAACTATATCAATAATGTAAAAAAATTAAACTCTTTCAGAACTTACTGGAGGAAAAGCTTTTTTTTTTTTTTTTTTTTTTTTTTTTTTTTTACAGACACAGTCTATATGCCTGGCATATAAAACTAAAATCCTGAGGGGAGAAATACACTGAACCAAGAACACGTAGACACTGGAACAGTTTAGGAATGTGAAAGTGTGTTGGATTTCATGAATATAAAGTATTAGAACTGTAAACTAGGACTGAATAAAGTATTACTTTCTGGTTTGAGAAATTGTTGCATGTACTTTCCTATGGAAGATAGTCCATAGGAAAGTACCAGTGAATCATTCATTCACAGTTATACTTAAATGATTCTTCATTAAGATGTAACAGGACTGTAATTCTAAGTGCCCCCCCCGCCACACACACACACACACACAGTACAGTGTGTTAGAATGTAAGAAAATAATTCCCCGATTTGTGAATTCCTAAAGTTGGCCACCCTATATAGAACTGGCATTTACTTCTTACTTATTTATTTCTTATTACTTATTTCTTTGTACACTGTTTATTCCTGTTTTCAGGTTATGCAGTGCTTCTGCATAAAGTATTACTTTCTTTAGCAGAATAGTCTTTAGAAATCTAATTATGAAATCTCATTTCAAACTGTCTGTAGGAGCAGCTTCGTTTCTGTAAACTCATCATATTTGATTTAAATAGACATCGTGCCACATGTTTTAAAAGACTGGAATAATGCCTAGGAAATTTATATTCTTAGTTACATTCTGTAAACTGAAATTCTTGAATAGATCCGATGCAAAGAGAACACTCTCTTTCAATGAAGAAATGATATGCTAAATTTAAAGCATAGGGTATTATATCTTTTATTAGTCTTCACTAATATTTCAATCATTTTAAATTGCACTGCTATAAAGGAAATGTAAAATGAGTTTCAAGGAAGATCGCAAGATTTGTTTCATTGTGCATGGATGTTAATTTCATTAAAAATCAAACAAGAAGAAGCATCGTATTGATTTTTCATAGGATATCTGAGGACAAAATTGGTGAAATGCGAGGCATCCCGTAAAATACCCAAGATTTGTAACTCTATAATAGGCGCGCCCAAATGTTGAGAGAAAGAGGCACAATCGTGACTCTCTTCCTTCCCAAGATCATAAACAATTTGTAAAAAAAGGACATATGATCGTCCAGTGTCATATCAAGAAATACATACACGTACAAACATATGGATAGATTCACTTTTGAACGCAGCATTTTTTTTTTTAATTATGGCTGTTTGTTCTATGAACTTGTAATGAACGCTTTCTTTTTTTTAACTCTTTTTCTGATTCAAAGGTGTAATTTAAAGTAATGTAAATAGAAGCGACCGTCGTTGGATGCACTTAACTATGTACAAACAAAAAATCTTTACCGTGTTTTATTATTATTATTATTTGACACCTCCAAGGAGTCCAAAGGCTCATCGAGGGAGAGTGTGCCAACAGCATCGAACGATTGGTCCCCCTTCCAACTACTAACCGCGCTCACATAATAAGGTGGAAAACATGGAAATGGTGTTCGGTTAATCCTTTATTTATCAGTGCTATACCTACTCACTATTGCACTATGGGAATCATCCAAATGAGAGCACGTGTTAATGTGAAAGTCAGGTTAAATTTATGATAAGTATAAAAACAACGGTCACACTTTCATTAGGGAGAGAAACATTGCTACGGATCAGTGAATATCATTACACTTATGCTGTTTTCAACATGATCTTGAGCCCTGTATAGTTTGCTTTTGTGGCACGGAGACATTTTAATGACTGGCATGTTTGGAAATATGATCACCATAAAACAATAACAAACCCACCCACGTGGGTGGGTGTCATTGTTTTATGGTGATCATATTTCGTTGCATATCATTTTAATGGATTTCTTTAAAAACTAAGTACTGGATAACTATTTATTAACCAAAAAAAAAAAAAAAACAGAGAAAAAAATGTGACAGACTAGAACCGTTTCATTAAACAGGAAATTATTTATTTCCACTCAAAAATTTTATTTGATAATATAAAACACCTACAAATTTTTAACATTTTGAGTTATGTGACTTTCTTTTTTTTTTTTTTTTTCACAAAATGTAGACTAGGGTTCAGATATTCTTGTAAATATCAAGAAAGTCTCTCAGGCTCCTCACGCCTCCAGTAAACAAGCAGCGCGTTAGTCTTAAGAGTCACTAACACTATGCATACAGTGACACTGCTGCTCGGAAAGCAGAGACGCTTACACCAGGCCTAACCTGGCGAGCGTATTTTGAGATAACAAATGAAGGAACTTTGGAAAATAAAATGTTTTTGGCAAGTCAAAAAAAACTGCAAGTGATAAATTTTCATAGCCTTCCTATAAGCATTTTAAAGCAGCCTGTTTTTTCTTTTTTTTTTTTTTTTTTTTTGTTATGTATTATTTATTTTCTTCTGTTTCCGAGCAATGACTTGTTTCTCAAATGCATCGTATATGCAATACTGTTTCTCTCGCACGGAAATTATAACAGAAATTCACTAACCAGTCCACTAAAGACATCCTAAGATAGATGGAAGAAACAATAAGGGGAACAGTAATATTGGGTGTACAGTCTAATTCCATTCACGCAAGGATAAATTAGGTAGCATATAGAAAGTGGAAATCATGCAATTAAAACTCTTTATAAGATAGTTTGTATTATGGCGATCATAATGCATTATCTCCGGGCGGTTAGTCTAGTGGCTATGCGCTTCGCAACCATATGCTTCGGGAAGGAGTGCCCTAGGTTCGATTCCCGTCGGCGATATGAGGAGCTTAAGGATCTTCCTCAGCCATAGCCAAGTTAGTCAGACGTGGACAGCAGGGTTTTTTCCCTCCAGTTTATCTGGGATTTTTCATCCCGCAAGTAGGCAAACCAGCCCCGTGAACAGACACGGATACAGTCATCAATATCGCCCTTAGTGGATGCAGCAGTGGCGAACCAGTGAGGAGTGGCGAACCGGCTGCATTAATACGCCAGTAACCCCTCATTAGGAGGGGACTCAACCCGTCCTAGGACGGACGAGAAGGATAGATAGGAATGTATTATCATACTGAAATAAGGATTTTCTCCACTTAATATTTTTGCAATGACAGGATTTATTATTATCATACAGTAATAATAATACAAAAATAAGCATTTCTAAAAATGATGGATATAGTAAATTGTTCGTCATCATCGAAAAACGCTTTATTGTTGTTGTGTGAGAGCAACGAGCAAAATATATGAAGCAAATTTTCACAATCTTGTCTCTATCCATATTTCATCAATTAGCTAATTCTCAATCACTATCAATAGTGATGAACAGTTACTGACTGGAATCTGATTCCCAGTTCAGGAAAATGTTTCCATATTGATTTCATTGATGACGGTTCGACTGATCTAAGAACTGCATCACTGATTGCATTCCTTATTCTAACCAAACATGGAGAATATTTTAATCCATCGAGAGGATACCACAGTTGCATATATTTTAGTAAACTGCAACATCGCACGTGCTCTCGTTGGAGGTGGGAGTGCTGTGCGCCATTTGGAAGAGCAGCTTTGTTTCTGACAGTAGACGTGGGAGTGACCAATGGCAGCCTTATACAAGGTGCTTACAAGTCAAGAAGTGACAAACGCTAAGTTTTGAGCAAACTGAAGTTAAATGTCAGTAAGTACAGAAAATTCAAGGTAGCATCTTATAAGCTAATTATTATATGGTTTCCTTACCCATACTTATGTCTCCTTGTCTAGAAAAGTTGAAAAAAAAAATTAGTCTATCACTTTAGCTCCCCCTTCCTGCAATTAACACCGGATCCCCCCCCCCCAAATGTCACTTGTACCTCTTTGGCTTCTAAGCGCTTCATATAATGTTCGATTTTTAAGATGCTTGTTTCATTATGAAATACTGTAAGGTCCTACGACCTTATAATTTGACAGCCAGCTTACTTGATGAATTCAACAAGATTAATGAGCATCACTTTGTTTTTCACGTTTTAGTTGCGCAGGAAAGGGGAGGGGGGATATTTTCAACAATATGTTGAAACCGAATCAGTAAATTTTGCTTTTTTGTGTGTGTGTGTTTTTGTTATTATGTTTTGAAAATAAACTCAATCATCGCCTCGCTTGCAGACGATATTATCTTTTACAGGTTTTATGTACTGAGTGTTAAAGATGTTTTTAAAACTGACAGTAGAATATAACTTCCTTTGCATAGAACGTTACGACGGATTTTTGTTTTTCATTTTCTGTAGGAATATCCTGCTTATACAAAACAAATTCTCTAACACCAATTTCATTCACCAAAAGGGAACAGGCGGCAAGCATTAATCTTTTGAAAACTGAAAAGTAACTCATCTATATAGCCGTCATCGGGCCACAGAACATTGCTGCAGCGAACTAAAATGAAATATAGATTTTTCGATTTTGTTGAGTTGTGGGGATAAGAATCCTAGTTTCTTCTAAGAAGAAAAAAATTACTACTTACCTGCAGAAAAGCTTGTTTAACTGTAATCGACAGGGAAAGTGATACAGCCTTATAGTTCGTGAGAACAATCGAATTTATGTCTTCTGCAAACCGAATGTCATAATATACATAATAACGTCATGGAAGTATTATATAAACTATATTAAATTATGGCATGTGAGCTGTCGACAGAGAAAATCAGACAAAAGATAAGTAAAAAGACGGAAAATTATAAGGAAACGCTAACAGATTTCTTGTCCTTCTTTTAATTTTATTTTTTATTGTTTTCAGCTTGATTTCTGTATCGACAGTTCACATATCATTCAAGTTTAAGAACATGCACAGCACATAGGGTTGCTTGCTTGCTTCCTAACCGATATCAGATTCACACACACACACACACACACATATAAATAGGTCACCAACTATGTGAAGTTTTGAAAATACTGCCAAGAGCAGGTCATAGTTTTGTATCGTTTCGGGTATAGACATTACAAATGATTTCACTTGTAAAACTATCAAACTTTTTGATGTATGAAATAATTACTTGGAAAGATTATTAAATGAAACAAACAGTGACAGCATGGTGGTAAAAATCATTCAACACGAACGCCATCTGGAATATATATCTGCACATGAAATAGAAAACGTTATCACAAATATGAAATGTTGTAAGGCAGCTGGTTAAGTTGCTACACTGCATAATTCAGAAGGCCTGGTCAGAGGGTCGAATTCCAGATGATTGGAATAGAGCGCTCATAGTGCCCATCTATTAAAAAAAAGGGGGAATAAAGCTGAATGTGAGAATTACAGATGAATTTATCCATTGAGCGTTCCTGGTTAGATTTATTTTCTCAAGAATGCAAGTATTCTTAAGAAATGGTTAAGCAATCCTGACAACCTATGTTTGGCGGTCAGGCCAAACATAGGTTGTCAGGATCAGATTTTCACTTTAAGATAAATAGTTGATAAATCATGGGAATATAACAAGGATCAGTATTTAAGTTTTGCAGACCTGTAAAAGGCATATGATAAAGTGCCAAGAAGAAAGATGTTCAAAATGTTCAGTTATATGATGTAAATGGTACATTATATCAAGCAATACATAGTCTGTATTTAAGTTGTAAATCACAATTAGAACTGAAGGAAGTACAGGAAGGTGGTTTGAGGTAAATCAGGTGTGTGACAAGGGTACACTTCATAATGTTATTCATTATCTATTTGGATCATATTATGAAGGGAAGTGGTATTAAACCTGATATCAATAGTGGAGATGTTAATGTCAGATTTTTGCTTTATGTGGGTGATGTTATACTTCTGAATAAATCCAGCACAAGTCTGCAAGATTCCCTGACTAAATTGAATAGCTGTTGTAATAAATTTGGTATGAAAATCAGCAATAAAAAGACAGAGATGATGAAAATAAGCAGAAATATTGAAAATATCAACTGCATCCTGAATGCAGAACCAATAGAACAAGTAAAACTTTCAGCTACTTAGGCACAATTTTTAGTGAAGATGGAAGATTAAATTTGGAAGTACACAGCAAAATTAGCGAAGCTGGTATGGTAGGAAATCAGCTGAATAAATTTTATGGAATGAGAGAGAGAGAGAGAGAGAGAGAGATTAGGCAAAACACTAAACTAGCTGTTTACAAGACAGTTTTCAAACCAATTTTAACTTATGGATCTGAAAGCTGGATTCGAAATAAAACTCTTGATCAAAAACTGGAGATCACATATATGAAAGTCCTGAGAAAGATTAAAGAACTGAAAAAAATCCATCAATGGCAGTATCATATTAAAAACGAGGATATTAGGAAAGAACTTGATATTGTTACCATTCAGCAATGTTGTTCTTTGCCAGGATGGCAGGAAAAAGACCCAGAGGAAGACTAAGATATAGGTGGATTGATATAGTAAAAAGTGACTTAGAGGATAGAAATATAAGATCTGAGAATATTGGAATGTTGACAATAACAGGCTAATCTGGAAGAAAATTGTTGATAGGAAGTTAGTAATGATGTAACTTTTCATGTAGTATTATCATAAAATCTTGTACACTCCCCTGAAGGTATATGTCAGGAATTTGATGACGATGAACTACCAAATTTGTATAATTAGAAAACTCTTATGATTGCCTAAATCGAGAAGTACAGTTTGGGTATCTTTTCTACTTTGAATTTAAACTACGTTGAATTGAAACTCATAAGAAAGATTTTTTGTATTTAGTTTAGGTTAGGCCATTGACACTGTGTTCTCATGATGCCATCCCTGCTATCGTTTATCAAGAGTACTACTATATGAAGGTACATTATCATCTGAAAAAAGTTAATGTAGGGGAGTCATATCCAGAGGAGGAACAGAGGCACTTTTCCCGACGATACTTATACCTGTGCATTGACAGAGCTTTCAACAATATAGATTCCTACGCCTTGAGAATTAATGCAGTTCCGCACCATAACACTATAGGAAATTTAACACTTCCGACTGTGCATCGTTCTGGTCATATTACTTCATTAGTTTGTCAAGCGACGAATTCAAACGCCACCATCATCAATAAACGTCACATTAATCCTAACCTTATCCCTAAAGAGTTACTTTTTCGCAATCCTCTTGTAATCAGATAAATGTTGACTGGCCAATGCTATTCTTCTTTAGCTCTGAATCAGAACATACTGAATGTTTCTTAACCTAATAAGTTGCACAGATGCTTGCAAATTGTTGACAAGTTAACAACTGTGCATCAAGTAGGCTGATCCTCCCATTCTTCAAATCATAAGCTGTTTTGATAACAAGTGATTTACACACACACACACAAATAAAAAATGAAAAAAAAAACTCCATCTGACTTAAGTGTAGAAGGTCGGAAGGTCCCTTTTTTTTTAGGGCCAAATCTTCCACATACCCTTCATTTTATCATTAACCTTGACATACTGGAATTCTGTGCTCTAGTCTTACAAGCTACTACAGACAGAGAATACCCTGAATCTTCGAAGGCACAATTCTGCTTTTTTTTTTTCTTGGAGTTGTATTCATTTTCATCCCCCCCCCCCACACAAAAGCAATGTGAAAGTAAAGAAAATAAAATAACAAACAAGCGAACAAGAGCTAACAAGTAAAGAACCAATAACTGATTTGATTTACAGGAGAAATGGTAGCATCTATCAGATATAGCCCATTAATCAAACCTGACATTTGCACCCTTTTATGGCTAGAATGTAATACTGCTCTAAAAGTTACAAAATATAGCAAATTTAGAAAATAAGCACGGGGTGGGGGAACATTTTCAGAAAAACCGCACACTTGTTCTCAATTAATTTCAACTTTAAAAAGGAAAAAAAAAGATCATATGTAGTTCATCAGAATGAGCTACAGGAAAAATTACATACACAGAACAGGAGCACCATAAATAATGCCGGTATTATTATTATTATTATTATTATTATTATTAAGAGAAACCTCCAGGGAGTCAGAGACTCATCGAGGGAGGCCACATACTACACACACCAGCTATCATACTTATTCTTGAATTCGTTCACACTGCTTGCACTCACAACATCCAATGGCAATCCATTCTAATCACCCACCACCCTCTGAGAGAAAAATCTAGCCCCCACACCCTTCTCGGCGGCCTTCATTCTCAGCTTCCAAGGATGCTCTCTCGTCCTTTCCCCACCCTCCATAAATTGAAAAATTCCATCAATTGAAATCCTGTATGACCATTTCAGAAGTTTGTAAGTCTCAATCATATCACCCCTCTTTCTCCTGTTTGCTAGTGTCCGCAGTCTACAAATTCTCAATCTGTCTTCATAATCAGCATTCCACAATCCTGATATCATTTTTAACACTCGCCTTTGTACTCTCTCTCTCTCTACTATATTAGAATAACAACGGAAACCAGACCTGTGCACAATAGTCCAAGTGAGGTCTTATCAAGGCCTTGTAGAGAGGCAAAATAACATCCTTATCTTTATATGTGAACGTTCGTTTCATCCCCCCCAGGTCATTTTTCACAACACTGCACATATGTATAATCTCATTAAAAAAAAAAAGTGAACTAATTACTGAATAACTGGAAGTCGCGAATTTATAAGCGGCTATTTTTGACATTATTTTCAATATTTTAGGTTTATACCTAAAAACTTTAGGTTTACATCTAAAAAAATATCAAAAATAAAAAAAATATCGATATTTTTAAGATGTAAACCTAAAGTATATTAGAATCAGATATCGGGTTAGATAATCCAGAAATCCTACTTTAGAGGCCAAACATGGAACTATCGCAATCCATTTCAGTCCTCCAATAAGGAGGCTGATAGTCTCACACCCGACAATGAAATGCATTTACCTAATGACATGCACAAACATCCATGCCAATAATGATTGCAATTCGTTGTCTGGAGAAAGGGGGGGGGGGAGAGATCGGAGACGATATCCACTCGGCCAATCACCTGAGAAATTAGTGATATATCCTGCTACTATATTAATGGAACTTATATTTTCAATAATTAAAACAAAAACATCAGTATTGTCACTGTTTCTAAATTCCTCCAACCTCCTGCTTCATCATTACTTTATTTTTTACAAGTGAAATTTATTATTATTATTATTCAATACAAAAAATAAAAATTGGATAACCTGAGGAGAGAAAGAGAGAGAGAAAGAGAAAAAAAAAAGTGCAAATGGTAAATTACGAATCTAACAGGTCTCCTGACACAGAAGCTTCTAGATATTCCTTCTTTGGCACTATTACAAAATAAAATAATGAATACAGATCAACAAGAGAATCAATTTATACTGTTCCTCAACACACACATACACACACGTGTAATATACTGTATTTGCAATGGCTACAGTAACATTGATGGCTAAGTACTCATTTATGAAACTGCTATATTCGTATATCTTCAGGGGCGAATTCTCCATGCTTGCTGCGCAAGCTTTACTTGAGAAAGAAATAATATTCATTTGTTAATAAATGCATGCATTTATAAGCATTCCATTTAAGGTTTTATTTTTGTAGACAGAAAACGTCTTAAGCTTGCGCGGCAATAATTGAGCTTTGCGTTGTGTATCGAAGGCCGATGCTTACTAGTCTAGTCTAAGCTACCTTGGCTTGCTTGGTTGTCGGAGCTTCCAGGTCCTCGCTGCAGCACTGTGATTTCATGCGCGCGCATAGCCATTTCCGCTCCCTTCACGTCGTCTTAAACACAGGCCATACGCAGTGAAAGTATCTCTAGCCAGTGAGCTTCAGCTAGCCTTTACAAGTGTGCGTGTTGCTTGGGAAAAGTAAGTTACAACCAACTTTTTATGACGATGTTATTGACCAGTTCATAAAGAAGAACCGTAGAGTAGAATTTGTATTCAAGTAGCTAAATTAAAAAAGATAGAATATCATTTGTAAAATAAATGTTGTATTTGTATGATTAAATGTACATAACTTTCTAAATATATAGTTTTAAATGATCAGTAATTCATTATTCCGCTAATCAAATTTCAATCACACCTCTCTGAATGATAACAAGAGCACGCGTGAATTTCAAGACCAGCATTCGCCCCTGTATATCTTCTATATTAAAGGTACTTCCAGTGAATCTGCGAACGATATCCACCTACGCAAACCTTAATCGTACCCCGTGAACCCTTTATATATAACAAAAGCAATTACACCATGCGATGCAATTAAGCAATGATAAATTGTCAATAAGTTACTTCAAAAGGTATCTTCAAAAAAGTATCTTCATCAAGAAAAGCTACCCAAATAGCTTCGAGGATACAATTTAGAACTTGTAATTATGGTGATATTATGTTTCAAAACTTGTGCCACAAATAATGCGATATGATTAGGTAACAATAAGTAACGATTGTGTTACAAGTTTCCTGATAATTCTAATACAAACTGTCATCCTCATCCTGAAAATTTTGCATATCACTATAAGGTATAAATTAAAATAAATTTATTATTATTATTATTATTATTATTATTATTATTATTATTATTATTATTATTATCGGCATCAACATCTTATATGACATACTTTTTAAATGTAGACGCAGCATTTTATTTCTTCTGCTTCCTTGACACTGCCCTTCATTACGATCAACTGATCTTCAGCAACCAAGAAATATTTTAAATTTGGTAGAATCTGTTGAACGATGCGCCTTGTGGGGGTTTCTGCAGAGTAGGCGACCGGCATTTCAGTTGAGCCTGGTTGAGCTGAAATAAAATGGGTCTGCTCAAAATAACTTCAACATCGTATGAAACAGTAGTTTGATCGATATCGCATGAAACAATGTGAAATGTAGTGAATTAGACACTTCTCAAGGGACTTTCGGTAACATTAGCAACCATGTTTCAAATCTGGAATAAAAGAGAGAAGTAAAAAAACATTTTCAGAGGATTTTTCACTATTTTCCAATTGGATTAACTTTAAATTTGGCAAGTTGTGCCTTGTAGAGTACCTAAGTCAAATAAACGTGGCAGACCAATAACATTGATCAAAGAACAGGAATTACACCGGATCGAATTTTGGCCTTGACGATTCTTGTAATACTAGCAGTGGCGGCCGGTGAAAATTTTAAGTGGGGGGTGCTGCATATACTGTACAAAATTTAAAAAAAAAAAATAATTTTTCTCTAATCAGTAACTAATTTATTAATAAATAAATTTACATATTAAAAAACTGCTTTATTAAAAATATTTCACCCTCACCACGAACAAACACCAATAATAAAAGTTTCGTATCTCACAGAAATAACGCGCGCATGCATACAATTTATCTGTAAGCGACACTGCCCAAATGAGCAGTATCGGAATCACTCGTAACGTGCAAACAAGCGTAAACGAATATCGGCGAGTCTAGCTGCAACTGGCGCAATAATTCTGACACTGCGTTAGATCGCAGTGCATTTTTTTCGTGTAACGATAACTGAAAAAATATAATTGTTTTCATATTTTCAACAGTGACTCATCATAATTCAGCCTTGTATCTATAATAAATAAATAATTATATGTTATTTTAACAAAATAAAATAAGATTTACAAAAAATAGTTCAGTCTCACCGCGAACACGCACCAATAATAAAAATTTCGTATCTCACAGAAATAACGCGCGCAAGCATACGATACACTGCCCAAACGAGCGGTGTCGGAATCACTTGTTACGTGCAATGAGAAGCGCAGACGAATTTCGGCGAGTCTAGCTGCAATTGGCTGAATATGGTAATTCCAACATTTGTGTCGTAATCTAAAGCGTTAATCGAACAGTTCCAATTATTAACTATTCAATCAATGTCAAAACATAAGCTGTAACCTTTAATATGTTGTATTGCATTTATATAATGTTGCAAGCATTGTTATTATTTATAAACACAAACAAAATTTAATTTTTTTCATTTTTACCTTGGGGGTACTGCAGTGTCGCAGTGCTTATGTACGAACCGCCACTAAATACTAGTCTATACTTCTGTAACAATCACCTGGCCTAGAGTTACCACCGTGATTCTTAATGAGCAATACAGACTCCAGTAAGAATAAATGAATCCACTTTTTTCTGACAATCTTAAATCATTCAAATTGCAGTTTGACGCGATGCATGAAGCATATGCTAAACGGTAGCTCATTTCGATTCGAAGCATGTGATCCATACGTGTGAAAAGTAGCATCGTCTGGATGCATCTTTTTAAAATCTGCCTGCCGCATTGTTCATTCCAGAAAACAACTGTCGCTTTTGATGGAAAACACATGAAAACGACCTTGAAAGTCCCACAATTCTATTAACGATTCCCTTATTGTTTACCATTAATGGCCACGAAATCATCATTAATCTCTCTCTCTCTCTCTCTCTCTCTCTCTCTCTCTCTCTCTCTCTCTCTCTGTGTGTGTGTGTGTGTGTGTATGTGTGCAATCTAAAGAGGAATTTAGGATAAGCTGTATTCGAAGACTCGAGCTAGACCAATCTTACTTCTAACAATATACACTTGTTATACGATATTATATCTGTGGATTGGTCTTCTATTCTCTTCTACTTTCTTCTACTTCTTGCTCCCCCAACCCCAGTGCCATTAGAGCAATTCGAGGAGGGGGAGTTACGCTTTCCTTTCAAACATTAGTTTCCACCACTAAAAAGAGGCAACCCTGAGGTCGTTGCCCCACCACTACCACATCTATCGTCATGCTAGCAACTTGAAAAATAAAAACAAACATTAATTTCAAGTCTCAAATAAATCTAAACCGGACGGAAAAGCTTAAGAAACTTTGAAAAAAGAAAGATGTGGTGAAATATGGCGAACGGACCATTAGAAGCATAGTTCATAAAGAAGAGAAATTAGATAAAATTTTAAACGAGGAAAACATAAAAATCGCGGTTCTTACAGAAACAAAAACGAAACTCAAAGGAACAAAGAAAACGACTACCGTATAGTGGAGTGAATAAACAAAACTGCAAAATTGTCGTAATCATTGGGGTCCATAAATCAATTAACACAAAAATAATCCATTATATACCTAGTCTTGCCATGATGATGAACAGCCTATTTTTCTACTCACTGTAGGGTGAAAGCCTCTCCCATTGCGGGAGGTTTGGGTCTACTACTCCCATGGTGACCCAGTCCATATTGGGAGAGTATATCTATACTTGGGTGAAGGAATATATGAAAGTGGAAGACAATCACAAACATCCATGCCTACGCGGGATTCGAACCCGCAGCCTATTGGCTGGAGAGCGGATACGCTAACCACTCGGCCAACCAGGCCGGCAGTCTTGCCATAAATACTGTTAAAACTTTCCCAAAACCTGCGCTACCCACAGAATTGAGAGAGCCCGATTCCGTTAGTGGCGCTGTGCGCAGCCAACATTCACGTGTTTATCAGCAGAGAGAAAGAGTTGTCTAGCTGTACGGGTTCATCTCTTGTGAAACTTGTGTTCATCTCTTGTGAGGGCTGTGAAGGCACGCCTCTGCTGTAATTCTGTGAGAAAGCAGAAAGTAATGTCGCAAGAGATGAAGATTTCGCAGAGAACGATGTCATATGTACTAACTGATGACTGGGGGGGGGGGATATCGTCGTTTTCTACTAGATACTTCCTAATACCACAACTTGTGTGGCACAGGGTGATAAAATCAAAGGCACTTCTCCGGCGGTACGCGAACAACAGACACAGAGATATTATATTCTCTTCGCAGATGAGATTTTCACCGCTGAAGAGTCGTTTAACCGCCAGAATGATCGGATATATTCACCTGATGGTAGCACAGCATGTGCCATAGCACCCAGGATTCAGAGAGGTCATCACCCCTCGTCAATGATGTTTGGTGGGAGGGTGCCGTGTCGGGGGCGGGGATATCCAAGTTGCATTTCTGCGAAAAAGAGGTCAAAACCTCTGCCAAAGTGTATCAAGACACCGTGCTGGAACCTATGGTGCGGCCCTGAACACCTTGTTTTATGACAGGTAGTGGACCTTCCAACAGGACTCATCTCCTTCACACAAGGTGAGGACTACACAACAGTGCTTGGAGGAAAATGTGCCCGACCACATATCACCATCTGATTGGCCGTCTGGAAGTTCCGATTTGAATCAGTTGGACTTCAAATTGTGGTCGAGTTTGAGACATTAGCGTGCACGAAACGACACTCCAACATCGCCAGCCTGAAAGTGGCAAGGATTTAGATGAGAAGTGGCAACGTTTCCGTTGGATGTTGTGCGTGCTGCTATCGATACGTGACCTCACAGACTTCTGCCGTGCGTGAAGGCAAAAAGGGGAATATTTCGATCATTGAATGCTGCTATATGCATGTTATACATGTGGTTTGTATGTGCTGAAAGCTGGAAATGATTTACTAATAGATTAAAGGTTTATGTGCTCTTCAAGTTATAACAGAATTTATGGCTAGACTTGGTATAGGAATACTGGAATGAAAGAATATTAAAAGTACTATTAAAATTAAATAAAGAAATTTTAACAGCATTAAAATAAAAGAATAAGAAAATGACGCCTCTTACACTGGTTAAGTTTTAATAACTGTTTTGTTATATACAAAAAAAAAAAAAAAAAGAAAGCATGAAAGAAAGAATATAACAGAAACTAGAAAAACAAAATCTAAATGCAAAGTTAGACTAATAAATGCTTTAAGTATAAGAAATTTATAACAATAGAGGGTTAATAACGACTTAAAAATACAAAAAGAAATGAAGTCAGAGAAAGAATATAATGATAGGAAATAAATTTTTACAACGGCATCAGCATTTAAAAGATTGTTAAGTATTAAAAAACAAGAAGGCGATATCGAATATAAAAAATAAAAAAAAATAAAAAAGACGAGTAACAGCCAAAAGAGAAACAAGAAAGAAACATAGATAAAGCTGGAAAATTTTTATTTCCTACCTAGAAAATGATACACAGGCAGTCCCCAACTTACACAAATTCGGACTAACACAAATTATCGTGAAAAGGATGGAAAAATGGTGAATTATAAAAAAATTTACTTAACCTACGTCATTCGCACGCCATCTAACTGCGGTCATCAGCAAGACACAGCCCACGTGGCACATTTGATGTGTTACTGTTGCATACTTTAAGTGTTTGCTTGGATCTTCATGTCTCACGATTCTCAAAAAGCTCAAAAAGAAATAAATGACGCGTTAGCCTGTTATCGAGGGATTTATGAAGAGAAAGAACAAGCCACTGTTCAGTCATCTCTTGATAATTTCATAAGATCGTACGGTCAAATTAAACCTATACATATGTTTTTTTTTTTTTTTTTTTTTTTTTTTTTTCCCTCTCCAACCAAGAGGCTGCGGGTTAGATCCTGCCTAGGGTCTAATGGATGTTTGTGAATGTTCTCCCAACGTCAGGCTCTGCGACAATCCGATTGGGGTTTCCCAAAGTAGCATCATTAACCCAACCCAGCGGACCCTGAACCAAGCAGGACATAACGCTAGAGGATAAACATAATAATTTACAATAGTGAAATATGAGATCCTCTGTAACTGAAACGTACAGAAATAGCCTTTCAAACATGTTTATGCACTACCACATACAATACTGTACATATGTAAGCAATAGGATGTGAACGGCAAAGGGATTAATCCGACTTCGTAAAATTCGACTTCCGTAGAGTTTGCGGAACGAAACGCTTACCGAAATCGAGGTCTGCTTGTATACAAAATACGATCTAATGTGTATAAAATACTAAAGAATATGGATGCAGATATAAAAGAAACTGTCAATATAAGTTAGGAAGTGAATGCAAATTCTTTGATTACAGATCTTCGGACAGAAAATACTAACATCAAAAAATTTTTACTCCAATAGCTTACAAAATTATTTAGATGAAGTAATAACAATGAAAGAATTAAAGGCCAACTTAAGTAATATTTAAAAAAAAAAGTTAAATGAGCAAAAGAAAACGGGATAAACTCTGGGATAAACATACATTTGCTGGAAAACAAATTCAACAGAGATTATTAACATTTTTAAATAAAATATATCCAAATGGACAAATACCAACAAAATGAAATATAAGTATAGTAATAAGAATACAAGATGGGCATTAATTCTAGAGCGCAGGTTTTAAAAACAAATGAGGGATTCCATCATGGTCAGAAGGCTTGTTATCCGAGCTGTTTAGGATTATTCTGACGTTTTTCTATCGAAAAGCTTGAGGAGGTATGTAGTAACCAATACTTGATAAAGTGGGGGTTCTGTGCCTTGATCATCAAAGAGAAAAATTGTATGTTACAATAGCACCTTCAGGATTTGACGAGAGACCAGGTAGCTTGACTGCCATTTGGGCAGGATGGACGTTTTCTACACTTGTCTCTTCAAAAGCTGATTTGAATTTACTTAATGGTATTTTTTGCAAATGCTCGGGACCGCAGTGTAAGCTGCGTACAATGTTGCAGTTTTGATCATGAGGCACTTGCGATATGATAATTTTTTTTTTTTCTTGTAATAATTTGCCATATTTGCTGGAAAGCCAGGATATGGATAGTAGTCTCAGGTTATAAGCGAAATGAGTGATGACAGGCTTTCTTCCAGTAATATTTTACTACATATTTTTATATTTTAGTTATTCGGTCAGAGTAAGCGTCTGAAGATCGGAAGAGTGAAAACACTAATCAGGCCAAGAAAACCGGTAGAAATTACACAGATTGTCCCATTTGGCACTGTTGTAATGCCAAAGTATACAAGACTGGGTGATGGATATTTGCAGAAAGGAAGACAGATGAGGTTGTTGTCGGAGTTAGTAAGAGATCAGCTAATATCTACACGATACTTATTAGGAGAATGGATTAAGAAAAACTCAAGATGTTGGAAGAGCGAAGAGAATTATTAGATATTCTGATGGCCACTTTTTAGAAGATTGTTAATGACAGTACATATCTCTCCGCCTTTTCCAGCTTGATCGGTGGAAGCGGGAAAAGAAAACCAGTCTGAGTTGCGAACGTGTTCAATCACCAAAGAAGATACGCCCGTTGTACGGTTATTTGGGCAGTTAATCAAGCTTCACTGATAAATAATGAAAACAGGTTGGATTGGTTATCAGAACTTGGAGAACAATACAGAGAGAAATGTTTGCAATGTCATTCTCTGACACAGAATGTCCGATTTCAGAAATGCACAAGTTCTACCCTCGTGGCGGAAGAATCATGCAAAGTTGGAAAGTTGAAGTGGACAGTAGTGGGTGAGGCCGCCAGTTGAAATTCTGTTAAAAATAACAGGTAGTGCTTAAATGTCTATAAGTAGTGGTGCTGGTGCATAGCGTTGGGGAAGAAAATATGGAGCTTTTATTGTTTTTAATAGAGTTTCTTTTTTATTTTTTTTATTTTTTTGGGGAGGGATTAGAGTTTTGTTTGTTTATTATTATTATTATTATTATTATTATTATTATTATTATTATTATTATTATTATTATTGTTGTTGTTGTTGTTGTTGTTATTTTCTGCAAACTCTATGTTTACAATCACTGCTTTGTGACACTGAGCGTTATCGTGTTGATGAGTATAAGTGATAGATCTAATAAACGCTGCATTGGATAAAAACAGAATAACATTAGTGGTATTCATTGACCTAACAAAAGCATTTGACACACTAACACACAAAACCTTGTTAACGAAACTTACCCATATCGGAATTGGAGGTCGTCTACTCCAGTGGTTTAAAGCATACACCAAAAACAGAAAGCACATCACACGTATAGGATCAGTACACAGCAAAGAGGTACATGTAACCTGTGGAGTACCGCAAGGAGCTGTCCTATCTCCCATTCTATTTAACATATACACACACGACATAAGCCAACTCCCCCTAAAAAGTAAAATCTTCCAGTATGCAGACGACACTGCCATAGTATCCATTCACAACACTGCAAAAATCGCTTACAAAAATATGCAACACGACATCAATCAAATCACTAACTGGTTAACCGAAAACGGCATATATATAAACCCTGGAAAAACAAAGCTAATGATATACAAAAAACCCCAAACCCTGCCCATAGAAACTAAATATCTCACTATCAAACATTCATCCTCCTATACACAAAGTGCAGAACCTAAAATCACAACCATCACACAGGTGAAAACAACACACTACCTTGGACTTCACTTCGATGCAGATCAAAGTTGGAATAGCCATACAAAATACCTACATACCAAGCTTAGGATAATAGCAAGCAAACTATACAGATTAAAAGACATTGCCCCAACCCACATAAAAATACTAATCTATAAAGCATTATGTGAAAACATTTTAAGATATGCAATCACATCATATGCATTCTGCGCAGACTACAGACTTAACAGGCTACAATGGTTGCAAGATAAAGTGATAAAACTGATATTCTGGGAACAACCCACTCTTATGCAGGAAGCATGGACAAAACACAAAATATTTAAGGCAAAACACTTACGCCACTATACAGTCATGTTAAAACACTACTACAGCCCAACATATAGAGTAACCAGAACAACATATCAAATAACAAGACCACAGTCAACAAACTACATAACATATAAGTACAACAATCACCACGGCAAAGCCACCCGAAACTTCTACGTACCTGACATGATAAACAAACTGCCGTTCGACAACAGAAACCTAGGAACATACAGAGAGCTGAAACAGGCACTATATAAATATTATAGCGAGAATGAAAATTAGAGCAATTCCTGTTTCTCTCTCCCCCCCCACCACACATACACACACACACAAACCTATGACAACCCCCCCTCTCAAAAAAACTATCACTACAAGAACACAAAGAAACAAACACACCATGTCTAAATCCAACCCTATTTGCACAAAAAAAAAAAAAAAGTTAAACTGTAATAGCAGTCGAAGTCTTTCAAGCACGTACCAACAAACAGTAAAATCAACACCTGGCTTGTGACCACTATAGGAACACAACCATGAAACCACCACCCTCTGTCATCTATTATCTTCCTCAGATAAGCTCTGCTAAGCTTCGAGGAAGAAAATTACTAACTTGCAAGTATCTGTTATACACACTTGTAATGCGTTATAAATATTATATACATATAATTACTACAGCAACTATGTATGCAATTCATCTGAGACATAAAAAAAAAAAAAAAAAAAAAAATCTGCATAATCCTTATTGTAAATACTGTAAATATTATTATTGTATGTAACTTATACTGAGACATAATAAAAAAAAATAAAAAAAATAAAAATAAAAAAATTATTGGCAACTCCAAAAAAAAAAAAAAAATTATTATTATTATTATTGAATTGTGTGTGTATGTTGCATTACTGCATTGTATCGTGAATTGTGTGCACATTGGTGCCAATCCATATTTAGCTAGTTTAAAAAATGTATATTCATATTTATAAAATGTACTCTGCATTTTGTATATCGAATTTTCGTACTGTACAGAAAAGATAATATGTTTTTCATTGTGTGTGTGCAGATACTCTGTGTGATAGTAAACCTTATCATTTTCATTGTAAAAATAAATAAGTCGTTTATAAAAAAAAAAAAAAAAATTATTATTATTATTATTATTGACATGAACTGGAATAGCCACATAAACCATCTACACAACAAACTCCGAACAATAAGTGGCAAACTCTACAGGTTAAAAGACAGTTCCCATACTCCTAAAAACACTAATATACAAAGCACTATGCCAAAATATACTAAGATACGCTATAACAACGTATGCTTTCTGTGCACCCCTACAAATTAAATAGATTAATGTCGCTACAGTACAAAATGATAAAACTGATCTTTTGGGAACAAAGAAAAAATAACGACTTTATATATACTGCAATGTCAGAACACAAAATACTGACAGCAAAACATTTATGTCACTATGCAGCTTTGCTAAAACATTATTTCGATGCCAACTACAGGACAGTCAGAAATACGTACCGTATAACAAGACCTCAGACAACTAATTATATCACATATAAATACAATAATGACTACGGAAAGGCCACGCGAAACTCCTACATCCCAGACATGATAAACAAATTACCTTTTGAATACAGAAACCTTACAAACTACAATAGCCTGAAAAGAGCTCTAAGGACATACTATGAACGAGAAACACGCACCCAAAATACCATACAAACTTAACGAAACACAATATATTCGTTCAGGCTTCCAGTTCAGCGACGCATCAATACATTCCAAGTTATTGTGTGTGTGCGTGTGTGTGTGTGTGTGTGTGTGTGTGTGTGTGTGTGTGTGTGTGTGTGTGTGTGTGTGTGTGTGTGTGTGTGTGTGTGTGTGTGTGTGTGTGTGTGTGTGTGTGTGTGTGTGTGTGTGTGTGTGTGTGTGTGTGTGTGTGTGTGTGTGTGTGTGTGTGTGTGTGTGTGTGTGTGTGTGTGTGTGTGTGTGTGTGTGTGTGTGTGAATTTCTCAATCATAGATTTCGTAGCTACCCAACACAGGAAAAAAAAAACAATAAATAATAACCAATTGGTGTCATCCTCAGATAAGCTTACATATAAGCTTCGAGGATGAAAGCAGAGAAATTAGTTCTCATCCAAGATGTATCAAATAAAAAATAATAAAAAATAAAAACATTATTATATTGTTTTTCTGAGGGAGATTTGTTTTTTTATCCGCAGTGAGTGTCATCAAAATTTATGATTACCTGCATGGTTGATTGTGTTGAGAAGGAGTAGGGGCATGTTATGTGAGTGAAAGACATACACAAACACAGAGAAGAGCATCAACAGTCCATTGTGTGACATCGACAAATCTACCTGCTCAAAATATACTGGCTTTTCTCAAGACATTACCTGGCAAAGTAAGCAGCAACAACATTATTCGCTGGATATCTAGGAAGCCTTCTGATGCCTTACTATCAGATTTGGTCAATAAATAGTATTTATTTATTGATGTGTGTATGAATTTCTCAATCATAGATTTCATAGCTTCCCAACACAGCAAAAAACAAAAAATAAATAAAAATAAATAATAACCAAATGGTGCCATCCTCAGATAAGCTTACATATAAGCTTCAAGGATGAAAGCAGAGAAATTAGTTCTCATCCAAGATGTATCAAATAAAAAAAAATAAAAAAATAAAAACATTATTATATTGTTTTTCTGAGGGAGATTTGTTTTTTTATCCGCAGTGAGTGTCGTCAAAATTTATGATTACCTGCATGGTTGATTATGTTGAGAAGGAGTAGGGGCATGTTATGTGAGTGAAAGACATACACAAACACAGAGAAGAGCATCAACAGTCCATTGTGTGACGTCGACAAATCTACCTGCTCAAAATATACCGGCTTTTCTCAAGACATTACCTGGCAAAGTAAGCAGCAACAACATCATTCGCTGGATATCTAGGAAGCCTTCTGATGCCTTACTATCAGATTTGGTCAATAAATAGTATTTATTCACTCGACTATAAAACGAAATCAAAATTACATAACTGTGAGATTCAATTTTTCACATTACTATCACTAAAAACACACGTAATAACCACAGTAATGACTATTTAATTCGTAAATATTTCATCCCAAGTATCTTGGGACATCATCAGTACAGTAATTTAAACAATACTAGGAATAACATACAGTTAGGGCGCATGATTACAATGGAATCTCAATATGCGTGCAGTAACGTGTTATAGAAGTAAATTAAATATAACTGAAAAATAAAATAAAATAAAAATATATATATAAAGATTATTTTACACAATTTTGTATGACAATTTTCCATACTTGAAGGAATAGTAAGAACATCGTTGCGGTTTAAATTTGGTCTGTGTAGTAGGGCTTCAGTACTTTCTTTATATAAACGTTCATATTTATATAAAGAACTGTGTAAAAGTTTCGACTTCTCCCAATGGATCCTATGGTTTGGATTTTCAACTCGGTGTTGGGAGAGACCAGATTTCTGTGGTTTGAAAAGACGAATGTGGTCTTGATGTTCCGAGATGTGTTTCTGAACAGACCTACCTGTCTGACCAAAGTAAGACAATTTGCAGGAGCATGGGATCTCATAAACGCCAGGTAACATCAAAGATAAGAGTTTGTCCTGATGATAATTGTATTTCTTCATAATTTTTGAAAGACGTTCGGAGAGGCCTTTGACGTAAGGTATGGGAATCCTATGGACTTCTTGTCTGGGTTGATGTGTGGGAAGGTGACTGATGATTTTTTGAGTTGTTTTACGATTACATCCATTTAGTATAGCTGTATTTTTGATTATTTCTAGTTCTTGGTTTAGAGAATCTTCAGAGGAGCAGAATTTGTGTGCTCTGGAAACTAGTGATTTAATGATGCCAAATTTCTGAGATGGATGATGAGCGGAAGAATTGTGAACGTAGTGACCAGAAAATGTAGGCTTGCGATAGACAGACGTAGCGATGGAATCGTATTCTTTTCTTTGAATGTGTAAATCCAGAAAGGAGATACCATGTGGAGATTCTTTTTCTAGCGTAAAGTTGATGCGAGGATGAAGAAGGTTTATTTTATCTAGAAACAGTTGTAATTCCTGTTCGGGATGATCCCAGACTGCAAAGACGACGGCAAAAATCTGGAACTAATTTCATCATTTTGATTACATTTTTATTCTAAAATTGCACTGCAAGTATAGTAACACATTGTGCGATGCGTCACAGGTGTGGAACACCTTTGTCAGAAGAGTGGGGTAAAGAACAGGAAATGTAGCACTTTAAAAATGTTACAATCTGATTTTAAATAATATATCATTAAACTTAATATAAACGTATCTCATCGATTTGAAAAAAAAAAGTTCCTTCTACATTAAACTTAAAAAACTAGAACAACGTTACGTTGTTCTAGATAATATGGTACACAAAATACAGACATTATTGGAAAGTTAAGTAGCTTTGCGTTAAATATTATTAATCTTTAAAAAACGATTTTAAATGATTTAAAAAGTATTAAAAATAATACAATAATTTCGATATCTTAAGATAAAATGGAATCGGAGCTATAAATCTGAATTTTTTTGGTGAAACCAAGATCGTGGACAGATCTATAGGCAATAATACAATTACTGCTCATAGAGATGTCTACGTCGAAGATATTATGAAAATATTAAAGAAATTTGTCAGCTGGTTAGTCTCTCTATCTTCCGACCAATAAGCCGTAGGTTGAAATCCCAGTGTGGAATAAATGTCCATAGGTGGTATGGCGAACGATTTTCGTGGCCTGGTGTAAACTCACAATCCAATTTATGACGAAATTTTTGCAAATTTTTTCTTTAGAAGTCCCTTTAGGGACTTCTAAAGAAAAAATCACATGCTGTCCCTAGTTAATTGTAGTTTAAATGCTTAGTTTAGTATTTATGACATTAAATACATAGCATGTATTCATGCATCAAAATCGAACTATTTTTCCTCTGAAACCATTCCCCCCCCCAGGCTATTTGTATCCGATTTCGATAATGAAGCTAAAGTAGTTTCATTATCGAAAAGCTATACATTGTCTTTACTGTAAATCAGGAGATTACGTAGTTATGGAGGCAGTCCGTAATTAGGAAGTTGCAATGAGTGCACAGGCACAGGGACCGGGACGAAGGGGAACCTTAAATGGGGTATGAAAACATTTCATTTTCGAATGGGTTACGCCCATTCGAAAATGAAAATATAATCAGTATTATATTTTCATTTTCGAATTTTAAATGTTGCCGCCTTGGGGGGGGGGGGGGCAGATTCCGTAACGTTTTTGGTTTAAGTTAAAAATTAATCGACCAATAAGAAACAACCATTAAATAGGAATTGTATAAGTAAAGATTTTTCTCACTGGTGCAGTAAAATTTTAACTTTAATCTAAAACGTTACAGAATCGACCCCCGCGGTTTGTTGGCTGAGTCAAGCAGACAAAAGTTGTGATAAAATCGCGCATAGAGTGCTTCAAGCTGTAGTCTGTATTATTGTACCGAAGTTTCGTTCCGTTCACAAGGATTCGTACCATGTATGTTTCGCATTGTTGGAAACAAACAATGCGAAACACACACACTTTGGTTACTACGATTTTTAACGAATTTTTGGTCAGTTTTATATTATCTGTCGTAAAGTGTACATTATCCAAATAACGGGGAAAAAAAAGACATTAATACTTCCTAATATTAATTATGTATAATATTATTTATTATGAGGTATATATATATATATATATAGAGAGAGAGAGAGAGAGAGAGAGAGAGATTTCTTTTTGTTTTTTAATATCATAAAAGCAAATTCTGTAACGTTTTAGTTAAAGTCTAACTGTACTAATAAGAAAAAAGAATCTTCAAAGGTGTTTTCTTGTTTAATTTTTAGTAGTATTTTATATTTTTTATTGGCCGATTTCGGTTAAACTTTAACCAAAAAGTGGAGTTTAGACCCCTAATCTGCTTAATTATCTTATCAATTTAAATCCCTATTTTTTTATTTTATATCTTTAAAAATATATTACATTTATTTTATTATATTTATAATAAAAAGAAAAGCCTGATTTTTATAATTTTCTATAATTTTTGTAATATTAGAAACCAATTAATTAATCCTCTTATTAATATTAATTTTTTTTTCAAAAAAAAGGAAGCCAAAAATAAAATCTTGCAGAGGTCCCGTGAAAAGCTAGTTACGGCACTGCACAGAGGTGAAGAATAATTCGCGGAATCAAAAACTAGAGAAAACTTTTTTTCTTCTTCTTTTAGCAACAGCATCGATTTCCAAGAGAAAAAGTATTATTATTAATTTGTTTCTTTTCAAAGGAAAAAATGAAATAACAGATTTCGGGCATCTTATCATAAAATACTCACTTGGAAAAAAATTAAAATTATTAATTGAAATACTTCGCAGTGAAGATAACTTATCAATTTAAATATAAAATTGATTAGGCATCATCAACATATATTTTAGGCGGTAATTCATTGCATATTATTGACCTACAATATTCATTGTCTACTGCATTTTAAGCAAAAAAGATACGACTCTCCTGAAGTATTATAAATAACTTGGAGGAATTTTAAAATCATGAAAAATCGGAAAGAAAATATTGTAATTCAATAGTACTAAGGTTTAAAATCAGAACAACAATATATCTAAAACTGCATGCATATTCCAATAAAATGGTTTACATGAATTGTCGTCTCGAAGGGAGTAACCCAATTGCAGTTAACCCACTAACAGTTCCCACTTTAAGGGATTAAAAAGCCGGTAATACACTGTATATTATAAGATACTGCACAATCTTTGAAAAATCGTCAAGAGGTCGGTATAACTAACCCATAGAAAATGGATGTTAAAAAAAATAATGATTATTGTAGCTAGAGATATCACTTGGAAGTAATACTCTGGGATTTTATTCCAAGCATGTTTCTAGAAGTCAGTGAAATTAAGCTCTTTTGGAAATAATAGTCACAAACAGAAAAATTACTATTTACGAGAATGCTCGTAGAATATGCTCTCGTGATACAATCAGTGATTCCCTTTTTTTTTTTTTTTTTTTTTTTAATTTATGGACAGTAAATCTGAACTACCTTAGAAAGTAGGAAGGAGAGGAGATATAATCGAAACATATAAGTTAAGTAAGAGTTCGTTCTTACAGTTATAGGAGAAATTTTGCTGCTCGTGGCTAGTGAGAGAAAGGGAGGGACGGGAATAACCTGGAGTTACTTCTGGAAACTGAATACGGATGTGACTGGGAAAAATGTGAAATCCAGGTTCTTTTCATGGCGTGTAATGAGTGGATGAAAGGAATATTATTATTATTATTATTATTATTATTATTATTATTATTATTATTATTATTATTATTACGTGACATCTCCAAGGAGTCCAAGGGCTCATCGCGGGAGAGCATCCTACTCCACTTTGCTACACACATCTGACCATCTCCCCTACTACTTAATTCTCCGTATACACACAACTATCAACCGCTCACCATCAACGTAAATTGCGTTCTGATGGCCAATTTGCCTGTTCGCGGAATAATAAAAAAAAAAAAAAAAAGCGAGTTTCTAGGATAAAAAAAAAAAAAAAACCCTACTACCGTATGAGATCGGCTAACTCACCTAACTATCGAAAAAACCCATGTAAAGCCTATTCGCAGCGACGACGAGAATCGAACGCTGGCATTTTCCGATCGAATGGCGCATGTATCGTTGGTCTTCCAATTGTGGACACTATGAGTGCTTCAGTGGTGAATGTTTTGAAGGAGAGATATGATAGGCATCAAGGAATTAGACTTTTTCTCGATGAGTCCCTGATTCCCTAGAGATGGCTACATATAATAATAATAATATATACTAAAATCTGATCACAAGGGAGAAAAGGCTACCATGAAAAAAACAACATCGTTTTGCGGAGTGGAATAGCTGGGAAGGAGATTAACGAGATTTTTTGGTTTATTATTAAGCTACTTTTTATACAATGTGTTAAGCAGCATGTATAAAAATCGTATGAAGGCAATTACGCATTATTAGAATCGCAGTTTTTTTTTTTTTTTTTCCAAACAGTAATCAAAAAGATCTGTCACTTATATGAGAGAGGATAAGGATAAAATGCACTTGAATGGATTTGGTATCAGGAATCTGGAGAAATTATTTACTGGCGTGAGACCTTATATAGAGAGTCGGAGAAACTAGATTATAATCAAGGGAGGAATAATGAGAAGTGCAACTAAAGTAAGCAAATATGGTAAAAATATGAATGTTAACCAGCATTATTATAGATATGGTGAAAGGTATCTTGACCTGTAGATGCTTGGTTTGACGTTTTGAGTGTGTGTGTGTTGGGGAGGGGAGGGGGGGGGGGAGGAATGTGCACGCGTGTGTAAGAATAGGAAAGGGAAAGCTGTCCAACTGGGCCAAGCAGACTGCAGATGTAAGTATTGTATACGAAAAACCCAGGGGCAATGTTCACTCAAAGCTGGGCGCCGTGCAGCGAGCAGGCTGTCGTACGAGACTGTCCCCCGTTCACTGTCAAAGACGACATACTAAGTACTGTGTTTTTGTTATTGTATTATCGTATCACATGATTTACAAAGTTTTAAATTTGACCCCACTAAGTTGTCAGAGTATACAATGCAAAGATCAGTGCAAGACAACTATAATGACATTTAAATGTGATTGTAATTATCGCTGGAAGTTTTAAGTTATGGTATGAAATTAGTTGAAATATTTCAACTAATTTTCAACTAAATGAATTAGCTGAAACTGGGACTATGATATGTATACGTATAATTTATATCCAATTATAATTTCAGTTAGTTTACACAGCTTTATATATAACTGGAGTACATTTGCTTCCCTGACTTAGAGGGAACGTTGAGCTGTAGGTAACTTGTTATGTCTATACACAAATGCCAAGAACATCAGGAACAAATGGGTTGAGTTTGTAGCCTTGGTAAAAACGGTGTAGCCAAATATTATTAGCATTTAGCGAAACGGAGAATTTATTGAACTGTTGTGAAACAACTTTCTTGGACAGCATGTGAAAGAGGGAACTCGAGGTCAAAGAGTGATTTAATCACAGCTCAAAGTGGATTTCAGTTAATGATGTAGTTGTTTTGGAACCAGTTACAGGACTGCTGTTAAGATACATGCCGCCGGTAGGTAAGCACTATTTTTTCACCTCTAAATTCAAGAAATATGTAAAATTAAAAACAAAAAACGGTATTTTTATACCGTTCCCTTAGTTGTTTGCTTAGTGAATTTTGACAGTCCTGTCCAGGAAAAGTATACTGTACATTTTATTTGCGAGCCAGTTATAAAAAAAATAACTAGCTCGCAAATAAATCGGATTCCAAAAACCTATCCCAAAAGTTTGTGTGATTATGATCGTTATCATGTATGCCTATGCATATACAGTAAACCCTCGATTTAACGGACTAATAGGGGCTAAGGGGTGTCCGTTAAATCGAAAGTCCGCTAAATCGCGAATTTTTTGAAATAAAAATATCTGTAACATTATACTGCAATTTTATCAATATTAGCACTGTAATAACAAAAAAAAAATTGGTTTACACACAATTTTTAACACAATTTTCACACTTTTAGATAAGTTAATGTTCGATGTTAAGGCTCTTGGTTTAGGCAATCCTGCTTTGAAAAAAACGATCAAGTTTTTTTTTTTTTTTTTTTTTTTTTGGAACTTTGAATTCTGATGTTTTTTTCAATAATTAACTCCCTAAAATTACGAAAACGTGTGTAATAAAACTGCCGCAGAAAGTCATGCCACGCAACAAAAGAACCAATTACAGTGCGAATGGAGTGATCACGTCCTAATCATTCGCCGAACATGTTTTATGAACGGTGACTCATTTATGTCGAATTACTGCAGTGTTTTTTCAACAAATGATGGCCTATTCGCCAAAATTTGTTAAAAATAACAGGAAATTAATAACAAAAAATAACCTGCTAATTTAATTATAAGCAAATCTTGGTTAAAGCATTTTAAAATTAACAGGGTATTAATTTTCACATGTGACATACGGACCGGAAATTTTGTCCGTTAAATCGAGGTCCGTTAAATCGAGGGTTTACTGTATTTATAAAATCGACACCTGGCTCGCAGCCTGGTACTGAAACACCTGGTACTGAAACAAGACCACGAAACCACCGCCATCTAATATCTTCCTCAGATAAGCTCAGCACAAGCTTCGAGTCAGCAGAAATGCCACCCGAACAAATAACCAAACAAAAAAGTTCAGTGCAGCTATAACAAAAATAATCATGGATATTTATCAAAAAAGGATGTGCTCAGTATTTTGTATTGAACAGTTAAATGTGATAATCTGCTCAGTAATTTGCGCAGTGAATTTTTGTAGTGCTAATAAATGTAACAATAATGGTTAATTTTAATTACAATAACGTTTCAATAATGTAAAAACGCTGTATAATAATAAACTATGATATTGATATTGGAAAAAAAATGTATATTTATTATTATTTTTTAATTTATTTGCTCTACATTTTGTATTGAATCTTTGTACTAAACAGAAAATATGTTTTAATTATATATATGTAAATATATATATATATATATATGTAAATATATATATATATGTAAATATATATATATATATATATATATGTAAATATATATATATATATATATATGTAAATATATATATATATATATATGTAAATATATATATATATATGTAAATATGTAAATATATATATGTAAATATATATATATATATATGTAAATATATATATATGTAAATATATATATATATATATATATATATGTAAATATATATATATATATATATATATATATATATATATGTAAATATATATATATATATATATATATATGTAAATATATATATGTAAATATATATATATGTAAATATATATATATATATATGTAAATATATATATATATATATGTAAATATATATATATATATGTAAATATATATATATGTAAATATATATATGTAAATATATATATATCTATATATATATATATATATATATATATATATGTAAATATATATATATATATATATATACTCTGTATGATAATAAATAAATTAATTAATTAAAAAGACACAAATGCGCGTCGCACCAACCCACCAACAAATTCTTGAGTAAGTAAGAATACACACACACACACACACACACACACACACACATTCTTGAGAAAGTAAGAACAAACAAAAAATATTCGGGAAAATGAAAACACACACACATATAAAATCCTCGGAATACTTAGAACATATGCAATTCTTGGAAAAATTTAGAATCTACAATTTAACGGTTTAGAATAACACAAATGCATTCCAGACAGAAGCAAATTTTTTCGAAAGTTAGAATATACATACACCATTCTAGAATATGTAACAAAGTATAGCAGAGAGAGAGAGAGAGAGAGAGAGAGAGAGAGAGAGAAATTGCGCAGTCACATACGCAACACTGCAAATGTAGAAACACACACACACGCATTTATATAGAAAAGTGCTAGAATAACAAATACAATGAAACATGTACAGAAAATACTTAATTCTAGAAAAATAATTATGTACTTATTGCTGAACGTAGCTGTTGGTTACTTTTCGCAATCAACTTTTAACTTTCCAAAACTTTAGGCTGAGCCTAATTTTTCATTCTCCGAATATAGGCAACACTGCTGAAAAACAAGGAGCACCTTCGAACATTAAAAAAAAAAAAAAAAAAAAACTTTGAAAAAAAGTTGAAACTTGCTGTTATCCTTAACAGCATTTATTATGACCAGGTGTCCCATCTGACAAACACAAATACTAAAGCGTACATTATACCAGGCGCATGTCTATATGCTGCTATCAAAGTATGCTGTTTGCTTTACCATTTTCTGAAGAAATGTATCAAGATTTTACTCCGAGATTCACCAAGTGACGTATTTGCACAAGCAGCTAAGTTGTTCGCCTTCAATTATTCATCTATTATACTCTCTTTTAAAAATAGTGTGCCTTGCTCTAAAGGACGACAACCGAGGACTAAATTTTTAGAATCATTTAAATCCCCTTTCATTTTTCGAAGTCTCGATCCATCCGTTATAGAAACTAATCCTTGATTGGCAGATTTCGCGTTCCTTTGGATTTGAAGTTTATTTTGTACACCATATGTTTTCCACACCGTTTTATAAGATTAAGATAATTTTGTAACAACATATTTTATTTTGTAGAAATTTTTAATAATCAGTGTTCTAAAACTGCTAAAAATTGAACAACCGTTCGAGCGTACGGGCTGCGCTCATCATTGCTTATTACCATTCGTGTGTACCAATATAACACTTTTTGAAGTGCAGACCATCGCTCGTCTTAAAATACAACATTACCATGCTTCGATCCAAGCAAATGTAATAATGTTCTATTAGAGTTACTGCTACCTGGAAAGCTTATATTTCAAACTTTTGATAATCTTTTGCGAGAATGCAAATTACACCAAAAGCAAAAAATATTGAAGTGCCTTTACAATTATAATTATGCCCAGAGACAATTTTCAAAATCCTTGATGACCAAGGTCATTCAAAAACTTAAAGAATTTAAAAACTTTCTACAAATACCAATAAATAAATAATATAAAATTCGACTAGTTAGACAACTGCCCACAGCGTTACTAAAACGAAGCTGCCAATCAATCTTCAAAAAGTTAGGCTAAACGGCCTCACCTCTTTTATTCCCTTGGGGAATAAGACGTTAGCGGATTTATTTATAAATAGAAACAGAAAGACAATTTTTATCATGCCTCTGGGACACGCAACCCCCTCTGGAGGGCAACATCCCCCAGCATCCCCCTCACGAGATTCTGACCACACACATACACACACGGAATGAGAATGAAATAAATATGTCTATTCATAAAGTAATAAGTTATTAAGTAAAAATATTATTTATTAAGCCAAGAAACGAACAAAAATGAGAATGTTTTCAAACGTAAAAATTATTTTTAAATGTTTTCAAACGTTTAAAAATAATTAAAAATATCAATATCTAAGAATGAAAGAACTCTAAATCGATAAATAAATTAATACTTCATCAGACGAGCAACCCCTCTGGGGGTACCCTCCCTTCTTTCAGTAGGTAGCAGGAGCTGAACACTCCCCTTCACATAGGACGTCTGTAAGCAACACTCCCTTCCGCTTCGCGCCCTCCCCACATTCTCCCTACCAGATCAACTCCCTGACGTCACTCCATCTTTCTACCAACTATCTCACACCTCGGAGTCCGTCAGTAAGAACAGGGTCGATGATTTGTTATTGCTTGAGTGTAATTCTTACCGATCTGTTAGAAAGTCTAGAATGTATTCATCTCACTAGTATCTAACATCTGATGCCGTTCTCGGGATCTTGATTTTGAAATAAAAGTTTCACAATTAAGATAAGAATTTATCATTTCCCTCATCGGCAAATGATAAATTCTGATAAAGAAATCTGTATTAGGATGAATGTTTCATTTCGCTGATATCACAACTTATTTAGAAGGTCTGAGTAGTGAACAGTTGAGTGATGTTTTGCATTATAGGTATGAAAAATATTAACTAGCAAAACAATTTAAAAAAGTCCATTATTTATAATAATAAAAATAAAAGGATCCGCTGCAACGTCCCTAGTGGTTATGCGCTTCGCAACCATATGCCTGGGAAAAGAGTGTCCTGGGTTCGATTCTTGTCGCTCGCCGACGTGAGGAGCTTAAGAATCTTTCTCAGACATAGCCAAGTTAGCCGGTCTTGGGTGTGGACAGCAGGGTTTTTCTTCCCGCAAGCAGGCAAACCGGCCCCATGAACACACGCAGCTACAGCCATAAAATATACCGGGAGGCATAGGGCTAGTCACCTTATCCTCGGGACGAGTACGACTTAGAAGAGCTTAAGATAGCTCTGCAACAGGCGAGTTGGCCTAACACGTAGAAGGGAGAAGAAGAAGAAAAATAAAAGGCTGTAAAGTCGAAACCTATAGGCCACGAAATCTAAACACAAAAGTTGCAAACCTGTAGTGTATACATACTGTTGTAGGTGGATTATTGTGAGTTAGATAATCCGGCAAACTCCTTGTTCAATCCCTTAGCATCTTCAATAAGCAAAGCGGTGGTTAATTCTCATTGCTGATATAAGAGAGTATCACAATGGGTGATGAAATTATTCATCCATTACCTAAGGACATCCACAAGGATCCATACCACAGTGGAATTTGAATCATAAAAGAATTTACCAAAAATTGGTCCTCTTCCTTAGACAAACAGATTTCATTATTGAAGAGCAAAATGTCAATTGGAGAATTTTTTTTTCTTTTTATTGTGTGTGGGTGTGCGCGCGCTGGGATGGCTTTTGAAAGAAGTCGATAGTTTGACGCGAGGATTTGACTGGAAATAACTTTACTCTGAACACCACGAATTAAAATTTGCAATGCTTCCAAGTTTGGTTTTCACAGTAGGACTTCCGGATTGTCTAGCCCACAGGTTCCAAGACAGTGACCCTCTGGAGACGCACGTGCTGTTGCTATGAAACACGTTTGTTTGTTTGTTTGTTTTAAAACACATATAGAGAAACCTTTTAAAATTCTTTTCTTGGTTGAGATTAATTACAATATAGTATATTATAGTCCACCAGAATTCTCATTGAGCCTCAGTGGTTTGAGAAAGTAAACGAATGTACTTTTTTTATAAATAAATACTTTAAATTAAATTTTTAAATGTAATTGAGATTTCAGTGATGTGTGGGGAAAAAAATAAAGAAAGAAATTGAAGAGAACACAGACATCTCTTAATGTGTATCTTGAAGAGTTCGGGAAAACGGTATGGGGAAGCCTATTTAAAGGAATATGTAATGAAGGAAAAGGATAAGGAGTTGGTTCGGGGAATTTGGAGCTAAACAATATATGGATGTTGATCAGAAGCTCCCAATATTCGTACATGATTAGAGGAAAGTGGAGGAGTAGCGGTGGCCAGTTCAGTGGAGCAACGTCCAGGGAAATACCTATAAAAAAAAAAAAACACAAGGACAAAATCAAACATTCTGAAGGAGGTTTTCGGTGCGCTATCTCAAAATGTGAGAACAATATTCTAAGGCTGACAGGTCTGGGATGTATAAAGGAATTGAGAAGAAGGTATGTATTGTTCAGAACTATAAAGACTACTAAACGTTTTGGTTTCTGGGTAGTGAAGAAGCTGGTTGTGATGACATTCTCCATAATGGAACGATAGTTTGATGGCTGACTTTTATTTCCCTTTTAAGAACAGGACGGATAAATCTTGCTTTCCATGTTGTTAGACAGATGTCAACATGTAAGTGGGTGTTATTTCTAGAGCACAACTGGAGAGATGTCATCTGGAAAAAGAGAATTATTACTAAAAAGGCTATTATTTTTCTGATGTCTTTCTGAGAAAAGATCAGAGGAGGCATACTATAGGTAGTTCGTGGAATAGTGGTGGGATATTTGTCTTGGTCGTTTAAATAAGAGGTGGAGGAAAATAATGATGCCAAGAGGTGGTCTGGCTTATCTTTAGGAGATGTTACCATCAGAATGTAAGGGAGGTGGTAGAGCAAAAGTTTTGTCCATGAGCTTGGCAGATGGGAAAAACGTTTGCTTTTTTACTTTTGGGACCAGATGGTTTGATTGCCACTTGAGCAGGGACAAGGGTAGTGCATTCGGCCATTACAAAATCTGCTTTAGATCTCTTGATATTTTGCAGTTGTTACAGGCTCTAGTGTAAGCGGAGTGGGAAGCTGGAATTTTTAAATTGAGCCATTGAGCATACTGCATTTTTAGCTTGTTTCATTAGTTAAAAACAAAGCTTGGATAAGGGTTGGGGTTTTCAGTGGGGTGTGGGGAATAAAGGCACTCATTCCAGCAAGAATAATTTCTAGCAATTTAAATTATTCTTGCAGGGATGACGCTAATGCTTAGATTAGGAGAGCGAAAACAATAATCACACTAATGAAAAAAAAAAAAAAAGGCAGAGAAATCCATAACGTCATTCCAATTGGACCGTGGTACTGTCACGGGATGCGCGGCTGAGACCTAGGAGAAGGAGAAGGAGGATCGATAGACAAGGTTAGGTCAGAACTGCCAAGAAAAGAGCTAACGTGTCAACGGTGTATTTGGAGGAAGCTGATTCAGAAAGGATCCAGGGTGTTAGGAGAATGATGAAAATTATGTGGTATTCTGGTATGTAGGTGAAACGATTTGCTTTAGATCACTACTGACAGCAAACAATTCAGCTTCTCTTCGTGCTTTGTTTGCAGAGTTAGAGAGGGAAAGCTTGATGCTGATCTCCAAGAAATATTTCACTGTTTGGGTAATTACATTATATCTGGTTAACTTACTATATATCAGAACTGGCCTGAAAAAAAAAAAGTTCCATGTTTGGTCTCTAGAGCAGGGTTTCGGTACTATGTAAAAAATAAATAAAAACATTTAAAAATTACAAAATTAATAAAAGCTAGAAAAAAAAATCCTTAGCCCACTCATGGTAGTACTAATGTACTACAGGTTTACAACCCCGTGTGAATAGGAATTACATAAAAAGAAAAAACTTTCGAGATAAAACTAAAAAAGTGAATATAGTCATTTGAATTAGGAGAGCAGTAAAGGCAGCAAATGAAAGTAACAAAATTAGGCATATACGATACTCAAAAATATACTTCATTTTTGATATTTCATATTTGAAAAGTTTATACTTAGTTTTATATATACATATATATGTATGTATGTATGTATACTCATTATCTAATATTCATGATAAATCTGTTTATTTCCAATCGTTCTGGTCGGAAGACTTGAAATTTATAAAATACTTTAGGGGAGACGAGATATAAAAGGTTTAGCTCATAACTACTAACGCTGTAGTTTATCTCTTTTTGTACGTGAAAAAAAAAAAAAAAAAAAGACATGATTTTATAGTCAGCCCGAGATCATCACTTTGTTTATTTGAAGCCTAAAGCGGTGGCATGACAAAACACGCAGTATCTATGTTTCAGGGTTTCAGAATTATTTGTAGAGATTTGTAATTTGCATCGGTGAGATTATTATAAAAAACTGAATGTTCATAAATCTGGTAAAAAAAAAATGCAAGCAGTTATTGTTAGTTAATGTTCTGCCGTGATTATGTTCAACGTTGAATGAATTTCAGCCGACAAAACAAACCATTCTTGTTACTGTTTCGAGCATTTGAGTAATTATCTTACATTATTATTTTTTTTTTTTCTCTCCTAACCAAGCATGGATTTGTTCGCATAATTTTGATATCGGTTACAAATAATAATAGTAGTAGTAGTAGTAGCAAATAAATAAATATATAAATGGATTTCTTGATACTCTATATATGTTGCTTTCATTACTTGGTGTTTGTGCCAGAATCAAAATGCGAAAAAGAATAATTATCCGTATCAAAGAAGCTTTAAATAATAGCTTGTCATCTATGAAACATTATGTTTCACTTTTAGAGTCTACTAAATATATGACGATTTCACTGACTTAAAACATCGTCACAAGTTTTTGTATATACATTCTACAAACCGGCCAAATAAACATAAGCAGATAATAGCCACTGGGATCATGGCCTTAAGTTGCTTCGGCCGTTTCAAACAACATACTTTATTAGGAACTTGGAAGGCTGCTCGTTTCAATATACTCCTCTAAACAGTGAACAAGAAGTCTTAATTACAACTGCTACTGATCACGTGAAAAAAAGAAAAAAAAAGCACGGTAACAAACTGCTTCGATATGCATTCCCATGAGTTCTTCGTGCTGGAGAATTTGTGGACAACAGACTTATGACTGGACCAAGTTTATGCTTAAAAAAAAGAAAGAAAGAAAGAAAGAAAAAAAAAAGCTGAAATTTGCCTAGATACACCGCTTGGAAAAAAGTTAACAGAAATCACAGTGTGAGGAACAAATACCCATCGTACTAAGTTTAATAAGATTTAGAACCTCCTTTCACTGAGATACTGCAGCGATTCTGCGGGCAGACTTTCCACAAGCGTAGGATAGCGATCAATGGGAATTTTGAACATTTTTCCTGTAGGCATGTAATGGGGGTCTGGACTGTTTTGGTGGTGGACGTCCTTTGACCTAACCCAACGCTCCAAGTTCATCCCACAGATGTTCAATAAGCTCGAGATCAGGGCTCTGTGGAGGCCAGTCGAGTGTGATGACGTTCGTGTCCACAAACGAGGCATTTACAGCAGCGACCTTATGACACAGTGCAGTTCCATAGAAACGCCACAAAGTAGGAAGCATTCCATTCTCCACAATGTTCAGATATCAGAGTTCAATGTTCGTGGCGCCACAAACAGAGCTCCGAGACCAAAGCAGGAAAAACAGGACCATACTATCATACTGCCACCTCTGAATTTTATAGCAGGGATTACGCACTTTGGTAAGAGACATTCACCGGTCCATTCACTCAGTAGAGGGCGAGTGTGATTCATCGTTTCATGACACAGCTTTCTAAGCTTACACATCCCACTGTACACGCTCTTTGTACCACTGAAGACGACGCTGCATGTTCGTTCGGGTAACGTGAGGCTTACATTATTGCGGTCCTAAAATGGAAACCCATGATGTGAGCCTCGATTCTGAATGTTTTTTGTGCAGATTCGTGTTGTAGTTGATGCCCGGAACTCTACATTCAACGTGTCGGCCGACGAATGACGGTTTTTACATATTATCTGACGTAGCACCGTACGGTCATGTTCGGCGAGCGTGGTGGGTCATCCACTGCGGGTAGCACTTGCTCTTGACTCCTTGCGCATCCATCTCAGTATGGCATCACTGGCTGTTGACCTGGGATGGACCAAATTGTCAACAATTGCCGAACAGACAGGCCTGCAACATGGCATCCTATCACAATGTTTCTTTCTAACTCCTTCAGTTCCCTTGTTGCAGCTATTTCACCCGGATACAATCGCACTGACTTGGGAGCATTATATTGCTCCAATCTGTACCGGCTACAAACACGTAACTCGTTATATGGCATTATGCAGCTTGCCCATGGGGGATGTCCATTGACTTTTTTCCGTGCAGTGTATTTTAGGATGGCAAAATTAGGAGGCGGAGGAAACGAACATTGCTGTCAACGGTAGATCTAACTCTTTGTAACATTACTCTTATTTTTTTATATATTTCCTTTATTTTTTATGTTGTTAAAATGGTAATTTCTGATTTTGGTTGCGTCTCAATCAGAATAAAGTGGTTATGGGATAAAAATTAAATAGCGTGGGCCGTAGAGAATTCCTTTTTGTCAGGTAGAGCTTTTCTGGGCTTCTCTCTCTCTTCTCTCCTCTCTCTCTCTCCCCCCCCCCCCCACTGTTTTCGAACAGAAACATAACGTCTCACAACTGGCCAGCCCTTTCTTTTCCCGACATGGAACTAGGCAGGAATAAGAATCATAGGGGACCTCCTGACCCAGACGCTAAACTGGAAAACACTCACATGCCTACCATTGAAAAACTCCAAAATTGAAAAGCAATATCAACTGATGCAAGTTGCTATTATAAAAGCCTTCCCAGAAATCGCTACGCCTCAGGGAATCAGTATTTCTTCTAGAAACTGCGGGGAGCCTACCTTTCATCTTGCATCATCTGAAGCCTCACTTCCAATTCTTTCCTCCAACTACAAGAAAATATATCACTTCCTCATATCTCTCTAATTCAGAAGCGTAGCTAGGCTTTGGCGCCCTTCAAATTCGTAACTAAGCGTCTTTTACAGTGTGTCAATTTCGATGTCTGGTAAAATATTCTGCCAGTGGCCCCCTGCTGACACTGGTGCCCTTGGCAAATGCTGAGGCGTTCCTAATCCTCTTTTCTAGTTACTAATTACTTCTCATAATCAAGATTCAAGGGAGTAAAACAGCAAACCAGCACTGAGAAAGGATTAAAATATTATTTAATTCTTCCAATATTTCTTTCAGTCACTGAGACATCGTCAGGAATACAATATGAAACTTTTAAAAAATACACATAAAGTTAACACAAAACTGAGTGAAACACGTGGACGAAGGACTAGTCTTAACTAGGTGGGGGCATCCATCTGTGGGCACCTATTTGGCATCCTAGAATGTAAACTGGGATCTCGAAGTATTAGTGTTTCCCATATTTTGGAAAGTTTAATGCAACCATGTTTATTTAAATTAGGCAGATTTCTAAGAGCAGCTGCAGATTCCAAAAATAGTTTTTCTCTTCTAAATTTACTGCGATGGAGCGTGGTGGTATTTTCCCAATTGATTCTATGAGGTATCTAAAGTATGGTCTGCAAGGCCCGATTGACCATAGTCATTACTGCAGATGTATTTTCTTATTCTTCCATGCAGATGTTGGCTGCTTTTCCTGTCTGTCCATAGTAGGCCAACTTCGAGGAACAGGGCACTTTATACTTTTTGTATACCCCCCCCCCCCACACACACACAGAAAGAGAGAGAGAGGGATTAGAAATCTGTTCTTTAGTAGAGCGTATAAGGATAGCAAACTTTCGGTAGGGCTTGAAAGCCGTGCAGAGATAGCATTTCTTTAAGATTCTGACTATTTGTTCTAAAGTGTCTCGGACACAGTTGATGATGATAGCATTACTAAAATCTTTCTGAAGAGAAGATTGAGGACTGTGGAAAGAATTGATTGTTTTGATGCTGTGGGAACTGTAGTATACACCACAGATAACATGTGGTGTATACGAATCACCCTGTAACTCAGTTTACCATGGAAAAAGAAACTAATAATAGTTTTACCTTTCTACACGGCTACTCAATAGTAACCTGTCCTTTTCAGCATACAGGAAGCCTACCCACACAGGCAAATGCATGCACAAACTTTCCCATTACCGCCTCTCTCAACAATATGGTATCATTAATACATTAACCATTAAAGCCTATAACGTTTGTTCCAACGAACAAACGTTATAAGCTCTCTTACAGCAGAAATTCATCACACACACTACACCTTCTTATTTAATGGTTACAGTTCCCATAGTATCAAAAAATAATCAATCCTTTCCCCCAATTCCCCCTTCTCTTCAGAAAGATTGTAGCATTACTGTCATCATTCCCTTTGTTCGAGCCACTTCAGAAAAAAAGATCCAGAGTCTTAAAGAAAGACAATCCTTGCAAGCCTTTCAAAGATACACTGCAAGCTTGCTACCCTTATACGTTCCACTAAAGATCAGCTCCCTCCTCTCTGTGTGCCTGGAGTATATAAAGTTCCCTGTTCCTGGAAGTTGGCCTACTATGGACAGACAGGAAAATCAGCCAACATCCATATGGAAGAACATAAAAATACATCTGCAGTCATGACATCGTCAATCGGGCCTTGCGGACCATGATTTAGACATAGCTCATAGAATCAATTGGAAAAATACCACCATGCTCCATCGCAGTAAATTTAGAAAAGAAAGACTATTTTTGGAATCCACATCTGCTTTCAGACATCTGCCTAATTTAAATAAATATGGTTGCCAAATATTCCTCATATTCCCAAAATATGACAAACACTAATACTTCGAGATGCCAGTTTACATTCTAGGCCGCCAACAGATGTCCACAGAGGGTGCTTCACCTAGTGAGGACTCGGGTCTTTCGTTCACGAGTTTCACTTAATTTTGTGTTGCTTGCTGTGTGCGTGCGTGCGTGCGTGCGTGCGTGCGTGTGTGTGTGTGTGTGTGTGTGTGTGTGTGTGTGTGTGTGTGTGTGTGTGTGTGTGTGTGTGTGTGTGTGTGTGTGTGTGTGTGTGTGTGTGTGTGTGTGTGTGTGTGTGTGTGTGTGTGTGTGTGTGTGTGTGTGTGTGTGTGTGTGTGTGTGTGTGTGTGTGTGTGTGTGTTACGTCTCACATTGTACTCCCTGACGATATCTCAATGACTGAGATGAAATATTGGAAGAATTAAATAATATTTTTAATAATTTCTCAGTGCTGTTTCATTCCATTAAGCCTTTAGCATAAGTTTCTCCTAGCACTTAAGCCTTAACACATGGATTACTAATTACTTCAAAAAATAAATCGTATAAAATGTATGTAGGAAAGCAAATAAAGATATTGTACTCGGACAGATACTGTAACTTCACTAGTTTTATGTGTAATATATCAAAGAATAATCCAAACTATTATAAAATATGAATAAACTTTGTTGCTAAAAAATTTTTTGTACTATACTGAGTCTTGCATCAGTATAGTACAAAATAGCAGATTAATTCTTATCTTTAGGATCGAAAAGACGAGCCTCCGTAGCTCAGTTGGTATAGACGAAGTCCTCTGTCAGAAAGACCTGGGCTCAATTCACGTCAGTGATGTGAGAAACATTTATCTCGATGAAAGGTGAGTTAGCCGGTCTCATACAGAGGTAGGGGGGATTTTTCACCTGGAAACTCGGGTGTTTCGTTCCCCAGAACAGGCAAACCAGCCCCGTGAACACATGCATTTACAGACATAGAACACACCGGGAAACACAGGGCTAACCAACGTATCCTCGAATTACGGTTGCAAGAATACTTATCTCGACACTGTAGAATGTAGAAGAGGAGAATTAAGTAAGTAAATAGGATCGAAAAGACGATACTGCTTTTATTCTATTTATTTTATTCTGCTTTTATCCTATTTATTTTATTCTGCTTTTATTCTTTTTATTTTTTTAAAATATTTTATTGATCGCGATCGCTTAATAGTATAATAATTATTATGCAATCAAGAAAACGTATATAAAATGCAATTAATTGTAATTAATTCTATAAAACAACAGAATTACCTGAAGATTTTACAACATCTATCTGCATACCAATTCCAAAGAAAAATAATGCACAAAATTGCGAAGATTACAGATCTGTGAGCCTAATATCCCATGCATCTAAAATTATTTTAACCATTGTTAACAAACAAATTGAAAGAACCTTAATCGGTGAATTGGTTGAACAAGGCTTCAGAAGAGGAATGGGAACCATTAATGCTATCCTGAAACTAAAAATCCTAATAGAAAGATCTTGAAAGAAATAACATTTACATATGCTTCATAGACTTTCAGAAGGCCTTTGACCGGGTAAAATATAATAAAATGTTCAACATATTAGATAAATTAGACAGAAGATCATGTACTTAAGATTATAAAAATGATTTACACCAAACAGAAAATGCAGCTGTTTAACTGTGAGGTTTCTGTGGTGAAAATAAAAAGAGGAGTTAGACAAGGTTGTATCCTTTCACCAAATCTATTTAATATCTATAGTGAGACAGTGATGAAAAAGATTGAAAAACAAAAAATAGGAATTAATATCAATGGTATAAAATACAACAATCTTAGATATGCTGATGATACCATTCTAATAGCAGAAAATCGAAATAAATTAATCAAATTACTGCAGCTACTAATTGAAGAAGGTAAAGAATTTGGATTAGATGTAAATGCGAAAAAGACCAAATTTATGAGAACCTCAAACAGAAAATGATCCAGAGAAAGATGAGATTGGCTGGACATGTACTGAGAGGTTCAGGCAGGACAGAGGATACTAACAGTTTTAGAAGGGAAAATTATGGGAAAAGGATCAAGAGGCGAAGGACATAGTTTGAAGATATAAGATCATGGACAGGATCACATGGCTATGCAGAAACAAAAAGGAAAGCCACCAACAGAGAGAACTGGAAGGACATGGTGCTACACCCTCTCACTGAAGAAGCTAAATGAAGAGGAAGAAGAAGAGAGACTAGAATCAGACTTTTGTGTGTTGTTAATTTGCATGAGAAGAATTATTATTTATATAATTGTATAATTATGTATTAAATATATATAATAATATAAGTAATGTTATATAGCATATTAATATCTATTAATAAATCAAAATTAATACTGATGTATTATATTAATATCCGATATTATATAATATTAAATAAAAGGCATTAGAAGCTACACACACTGATACGTACCTTGTTATTGTCACTTCCATTGGTTTTTATTGTATCAGTTATCAACAAATAGGCTTAGTTCGATCGATCATAAAATTCTTTAAAATAGTAATACACTTGCCGAAAGCAAATAAAACATCGCATATTTGAACAAAAACGAGTCTTGCGAGCATGTCGGAATCATCAAAAGCGAATTAGTTGCAAATAAATAAATAAATAAATAAACAGAAAATATCATTAAATATTAAGGTACTAAAACCATTAACGTACATAGCGCCACTATCAAAAATATTATTATTTTAGGTTAAAAAAAAGTATTATTAATATATATATATATATATATATATATATATTATTATTATTATTATTATTCCTGATACCTCCAAGGAGTCCGAAGACTCATCGCATATCGCATATATATATATATATATGTGTGTGTGTGTGTGTGTGTGTGTGTGTGTGTGTGTGTTAAAGATACCAATCAATTTTATAAGCTAGGTTTTAATATATATATAATAAAATACATTTTCACTCTGCTGTCGACAACCGCTATTTATTTCCATGTTTCGTGATACGCCGTGATTGGAACTTGAACAATCTCAGAATCCTATAAATCAAATACAGTTTTTGCGTTCGATGAAATTCATTCAGAAATAATGAAACATTAAATCATAATTATCTGTGATCATAATCCTATGGATTATTATTATTATTATTATTATTATTATTATTATTATTATTATTATTATTATTATTATTATTAATGCTTCCTCTGTCAATGTGTTCAAGAAGAGGTGTGATAGATATTGTGTGGTCAGTTTGGGGATGAGTCATCGGACGCCATGGAGGCACCCGTATAATAATAATAATTACTGCTGTTTACAGAGAGACAGTTCTCAAGCTCTTTTAATTAATTCTAAATGAGAAAACCAATAAACAATGAGGGAACTTAAATGGGACTGGACTCCTGACAAAGTCTACAGGATTATTACCCCCAAACTAATTGTTTAATTTAGCAGCGATATGAGAAGGAAATGAAAAAAATAATAGATGTAGTAATAATAAGATTTTGAGGCAAACTGGCTGGATACAAAAGACCAGGGCCGGGATGGCACCTAAACCTTTACCCCCACTCAAATAACAATGTGCAGTTTATCTATCTTTCTGATCACGAAAACTAACATCTAAACAATAACAGCTAAAATCACTAAATTTGTACGAAATCTATCTTCTATCCTAACTACTCTCGCTGATGCATGATTTCCCCCACCAGTTCAGTAGTGTTTCAGGTATCTATTCTATCACCAATTTCTTGTAATTTTCTCTTATACATCAACATCCTTCCTTCCTTTACTTACAGCTCTATCCATACTTTCACTGGTGATAGTACACTTCATTTCATTAATCAAGCAGCATCTAAAAATCCCAAGCTTCAAGATCTTCTACAACTAGTGCAATAAATATCATCATGCCATTCTTCAATGGGATGAGGATATCTAGTCACAATTTAATGTTACCAAAACACTGTTCTCCTCAGCCTGGAAAAAATTTAGTAGCTTTTTCCTCTTAAGTCGCTTCCTTTATCCTTCCAGACACCAGTGATGTAATAATTCTACACAATTTTAGACTTTGGACGATTCCCCAGTCCTTCCTGTGAAGTGCAGGAAAACCTGGTTGATCACTTACTTCTCTCACAGAATCATTTCAGCCACTCTCTCACAGACGGTCCATTTCAACCTTCTACAGGAACTTGCTTGCATCCTAGGCACCAGGCTGCACGAAGATAGACTTATAAGTTTGAGTCTAGTCGACGAATAGAGGAACTTTTTCTAAGCCTTTCTTTGACCGATTCCCTAGTTAGTCCATCTCGGACACAAGCAAGAGGATTTTTTCTCCTGGAAATTCGGGTTTTTCATCCCGTTAACTCAAGAAAATCGACTGTAGAACCCACATTATTTTAGACAGTAACATATCCTGTTAGGGTTAGGTACCAAGAGATGGCAGCACTTGTTTGCCGGTCTCTTCATTGGTGGCTGCCTATAATTAGTAATAGACATGGGCCAGCTATCTCTGATTGGCTGATTGGCTGAACTATCTCTGATTGGTAGAGACTAAACTGCCCACTCAGTCTCCAAAAGGTAAATAGGGTTTCAAGGTTGCACCTACTCCTTATAAGTGAATAAATGGCATTATCTTATTATTTATTTTGTTATTTTATTTCTAATTATATACATGGGGTAACTAATCAAGAAAACAATTTAATATTTAACATGATGATGTGTGTGACATGGAATTTTATTTTGCGCAAAAAAACAACTTTAGTTCTAAATTTGCTACTAGAAGGATACATGGCGCTGCAATACATGTAAATTACGTATGATACTCCTGGTTGCAATGAAACGCTGCAACCTTAACATTCATGCAAATAACATTTATGCAAATATTTAAAATTTACAGTTGTCTCCAATGACGCATGCCTCTAAAGAAGCATCTCTAAAAGCAGGTAGCTGTGGAATGCATCAGTTCATGCCTGTGAGCAGATCTGATTTTCCCTTTCAGTCGTTTCCGACCGAAAGGGAAATTTTTACAGGGTGAACTACCCTGTAAAAAGATTTTTACAGGGTAGTTCATTTTGCTTTCCCCAACCCCCGCAATTTTTTTACGGGCTCAGGACCGGCCCTATGGCTGGGAAGTATTCATGACTGTAATCCATGTGTGTTCATGGGGCCAGTTTGCCTATTCTGGGGAACGAAAAACCCGAGTTTCTAGGTGAAAAAACCCCTGTCCCCGTATGAGAGAGGGTTTTTTTTCACCGTCTAACTCACCTTTAGTCGAAAGAGACCAAATAAAGGTCCCTCACATCACAGACGGGAATCGAACTCAAGTCTTTCCGACCAAATGGCTTTATCTGTACTGACTGACTATGGAGGCTCTCCTGTGAGCAGACAACGTGTTAAAACACAATGTCGCCATTACCGATGAATCTCGCACTTCTTGTGAAGTTATGTTACCAAATAACAGCTGTGCTTTTGACAGCATTGCAAAAGTTCAGAACATTAAAGGAATTAAAAATGGGTCCTATGACTTCAAATGGTTTACACAAAATGATCCAGTAATTTGAAGAGAAAGGTTCCTTAGATATCAAACCTGGCAGAGGATGAAAGCCCATCGAATGGCAGACAGGGGAGGAAGTAGCCATAGCGTTAGAGGAATAAAGGATGTCAAATGTCGTAGGAAGCAACAGCGCACGGCGTTTTGCACGGTTTTTAGACAAACCCGTAAGCACGGTTCACAAAGTCGTAAGGCAAATTCTGCGCTATTATTCTTTCACTATTTCCCATGTTCAGCAATTGCTTAAATTTGATTGTGATGCACGTGAAATGTTTGTCCTGCAGTTTCTTGCTCTGAATGAACTGGACAACGGCTAGCCATGGAACATTTTCTGGACTGACGAAGCTCACTTCCATTTGGACGGTAATGTGAATACGCATAAATGCAGAATTTGGGAAACGGCAAACCCACAAGCGAAAGATTCCACTTCATTCAAAGAAAGTCACTTCAATGTGGTTTTACAGCGGAATTCATTATTGTGCCTTTCTTTTTCGAGGAACTCAGTCATGCTGGTCTCGTTAACGGCAGTGATAGCGATATGTATCTCTCTCTTAGCCAATCAGGTGACAACTTCAACAGCGCCAGTGTCTGGATTCAACAGTTTTTTATGCAGGATGGTGCCCATCCTCACATCGCCACCCTTGTCAAGCGGTTGCTTCAGACACATTTTACCTAGGGCAGAATCATCGACTCCCATTTTTGTACAACATGGCTAATGCGCTCGCCACAGCCAAAAGTCACAGGGGCGACTTTTGGCTGTGGGAACATTTAAAGACGTTGTCTGTTGTGGACACACAGCCAACTTAGTGGACTCAAGACCAGCATTACATGCCATATCTACAACATTTCAAGTGACACTCTACGTTCTGCGTGTGAGCATGCAATTTTGCGATTTCAAAACGTTGCTGACAACAGAGAAGAGCAAATCGAACGTCGTGTTGTGTAATTACACAACACTGAAAAAAAACTACCCACTAGTATTATAGCGCCAAGCAATGTTCTAGTGGCAACTTTTAGAACTAACGTTTCTTTTTGCAAAAATAAAATACCATTGCGACACACATCATAATGCTGAGTAGTTACCCACTACGGCCTTTCGAAATGTGAACTTTATAATCACCCTGTATATTGTATATGTATTATTTTTTATATCAATTGTTTAATTAAATTTGATAATCTAATTATGACTGCAATTAAAAGGAAGCATATTTCTGAAAATAGATATTACATATATATCCAAAAAATAATTATTTTAAAAAAAAAATCGCAACTCTTTACATTATAATTTTAATTATAAAAAAAAAAAAACTCTCCGCTACATGACAATATTCATTTGGCCATCTTCAACGATGAAAAATATGTCTGTCGGATTTCATTATTTCTTCAATTTTGATAGAATATCTCGTTCTCTGTGTGATGTCTCAAGGTATAGTCTACTGTGCAGTTTTATGCGCAAGCTACACCTTGGATTTTTCGTAGACGTTTCGCATAGTGACTGAGTGATGGGTGATCAGTTCTTGTGTGTTGTGTGGTAGATGGAAATTGTAAATGATGCCTTTGGCAGCGATGAAGAGTGGTTGCATATTCTGTGTCTGTTGAGATGCGTATGCAGTAGATTTCAGGCTGTGTGTTTCATTACACGTAGTAGAGCATTATTTAGGACAAATCTGATAATCGCCGTATTTATAGAGCAAGTCATATAAGTATAGAACAAAGCTCCAATGTGTTGCAGTAAATGCAAAGATCTGAGTCAATATATTTGAAATTGTGCAGCTTCGTTGAAGATAGCAGGATGTCATACCACAACTTCAACTGGATCTTCTGTTTTGTCTGATGCATGTATATTATCTACCTTTCAAATGAAGCTAGTTGCTTTACATGGTTGTGAAATGGATGTTGTGGCCGGAATACGGTGATCGATATATTTTTTTGTAGTTCGTAGATAGAGAGGTGCCAGGCGATGTAAGTTAAAAAGTAGGTGTACACAATTGTAAATTTTTGGTGGGAATTTGGATACCTTGCACAATTGCGAGGTCTGGATAGGTTTTAGTAACTATTACTTGAATTTGTTTGTATTCAATAATTTGTTTGCATGCAATAAATTTGTATTGCAAATTTCCCTGGGTTTCCACTTTAGGTTCTTAGAATATTTCCAACGGTTCTGATTCCTGCCAAGTTCTGTGCAAGGAAGAGAAAGAGATGTTGTCCTGTTGTAGATCTGCGATGTGTCAGTTTATAAACTAAAGTTCTGTGAACAGAATTGGCAGTGAATGATCTCGTTTTTAATCATTCCCACACATGAGAAGCTGCAAGATCTATAGCAAATAAATGCCTCGTGTAATGTAGTTTCGGACTTTTTCAGCGCTGGAGAGCAACTCGATAAAAAAAAATCATATAGTTGGTTGGGAAGGTACTGGCGTTCGATCATTCTAGGGACTGTAAATAGTAGAAGAGCTCTGGTAACTTTTTTAAGGATATATTCCAGATTAACTGAATAGGTGTATGTGTCGTCTTCGCAGGATTGAGATAGAAGATGATTCTGAAGAAATTTCGGTCTCTTTTTTGTTTCATATGAAACTTGTAATTACTGATTCAGTATGCTGGAAGAAGTGATGGAGTAGGTATTCTCAGAGTCAGTGTGTTAGAGAATGCTGGCTTCCATCTGGTTTATGACGATCACTCTTTCCCTAAGTGAAGAGGTTGTCCTTCCCAACCCACAAGATATTTTTCTCCTCACTTTAATCAGTTACATTTGATTGGAAAGTCGGTTATGAATTTTTAACTCCTTGTCCATAAGCCATTGCTTTTTCATGAGTTTAATTTTTCTTCCGACGCTTCTGCGTATAGCTCATGGTTTCATGAATGGTTTTCATTTCTTCCTCGTTTCGTACCAGAAATGTGACATCATAGCATGTGCTGTTAAAGTAATTTTACGATGTGGGTCAAGTACTTGACTTTTCTTGGATAATGAGCTGTTAAGGTAATGAGGAGGTGTTTATATATATATATATATACAGGGTGTTCGGGATAAATTTGACATATTTATAATTAATTATATTTTTCCGTAAGTTACATGTATTAACACACACTTCTCTTCATTTAAAAGTTTGGACCCTTCTTCATTCATATACAAGATGTCAGAAAGGATGGATAGCTGGAACCCACCTGAATCATGGAAGAGAATAACTTGTATCATGATGATTCGTGCCCGCCATCAAAATAAGGATATTACTACTGCTGCCCAATGCTCCCTGAATACAGTAAAAACAATCAGGCATGAACTAGAGACTTGTAATGGTGACTACGAGGATGTAGCAAGAAGAAAGATCCCTAGCAGACGATCTGATTGCGTTCGTACAGCAGAATTCCTCGCAAATCTGCAGGAACAGGTGTTGAAGAACCCTGGCATTGGAATTCGGGCTTTGTTCGTGGAGTTGCTAACTGTAGTCAAGCCCTGGATAACAAGGGTAGCCAATGGTAGGCCGTATGTATGGCAGCAGGATTCGGCCCCTTGCCACACCTCTGGGAAAAGTCAAAAATGGTTGTCTGAAAATTTCTACGACTTCACCATTCCAAATGTTTGGCCTCCAAACTCCCCAGACCTTAACCCCATGGATTATTTTGTATGGGGCGCAGTTGAAAAAGACACCAATCGCACTTCCAGTAATACAAAAGCCCAGTTAATGGATAAAATTAAAACAGTTTTTGCGGCCCTTCCCAGGGAGACTGTAGCATCAGCTTGTTCGAGGTTCCGAAGCAGAATTGAAGCTGTGATCGATGCTAATGGTGGTTATTTTGAGTAAATCTTGTTGATAGTATTGTAATTAACTCTGCCTGTAATGTTTTTTTGTCAATTCATTAAATTTAATAGATACAAAGAAGATTTTCTTTTTCCTTACGAAACTGTCAAATTTATCCCGAACACCCTGTATATATAAAATCAAGAATTACATCAGTATATTATAATAGATTTAAAAGAGAGAGAGAGAGAGAGAGAGAGAGAGAGATTTTGGTCTTCTGATTTCGAAAAAAATATTCATTTTCTTTTCATGCCGTGTGTTTTTACAAATCGCATATATTTATTTGTGAGTGATTAGACGCTTTGTTATTCAACTGTTAGTAATCAACCAATGCCATTCATTACATCCCAATAATCAGAACTACAATCCTCGTTCTGTGTGCTTTCTTGACTTCTCACCACTGCTTTTCAAGCCTTCAATTCAAGGATAAACAAGTTTCAACTATCAACTTTACATTATTCAAGCTTTATTTTGCATTGATTTGAAAACCGTGTCGTGTAAAATTTACAGTTGTGAATTTGTTTATTATGCGCTTCTCGCAAATAAACCAAACAGTGGAGCAATAATTTTGTAATAAATTGTATTATGCCTATTTTACAGTTACGCTTTGCAATGAGAAAGAGAAGAGGGAAATATGTAGCAGGTATGTGTGTGTGTGTGTGTGTAGAGGGGGATACGCTTGCAGTTTCTTTTACTGTCAGCTTTCGCAAATTGCTGTTCACACTAACAGTGAAACCGTTGGTCTAATAAACAAACAAACAAAAGTTGCATGTTCTGACATTGGGAAAGACATCATGCAGACATCTTTTCATTATGAACATTTGAAAATTTAAAAAAAATCATTAAGATGATTAGCATCCACTTTGTAACACATGTTTAAATACCTCCAGGAAATATATCCCTTTACGATGATCTCTGTTTGCATAAAATGTTTGCAATCAAAATTCTTTCCACAATTACGTTTTTGAGTGGTGGGCTGAGAAATCGATGCTAAATATAAAAAGTGAACCAAACCTCCAAAACTTCATAAATTTTGGAGGATGTTAATAATATCATCTATGATAATAACATTTCCAATAATAATATCACTGGTCAAGAAAAAACTTTCGTTATTATTATTTTTTTTTTAGATAATGATAATGCTTCAAAAACATTTTTTTTTTTTTGACAGGCATTACGTAATAGTGACAGTGTCAGAAATGTTCATAGGTTTTTCAGAATTGGTTTTTATGAATTAACTGAGTAATAAAAGTAAACTTGGAAATAATTAATTGTGCTTTTCTTGCTGTTGTAACTCTCAGGGCAGATGGTCGTAGTTTGGAAACGAATGAAGTTAGCTTGAATACGTTTGAAACTATACCCTAACACAAACTCATTCTATTACAGTTATTACTTACTTTGAGACGTTTATTCTATGATCATTTAATTTGTTATTATGTCACCTTTAAAAGTTAGAAGCTGTAATCTCGAATTGCTTTTATTAGGCGTTGTCCTTTAAGTGATAAGCAGTGATATAATATCATTCGTGCGATAAGGACCACTTTCATTACTTTTGAAATAGGATAAAAAGTTGAACTCCTCATTATTAATGCACGTTTTGTAAATTTAATTTGACCCAAAAAAATAAATTCAAGGCTGATTTATGAGTACTGGGTTGTCGATAGTTTAGAGAGAACCAAAATATAATGTAAAAGACCACTCTTTCTTCACGTATCAAGATTTTCTTGTGGGGGGGGGGGAGGAGTGATGTCATATCAAAACTTAAAATTTAAATAAATGGAAGGGGGTAACAGAACTCATTTTTCTCTTTCTAGCGTTCTAGCAGCATACAACGAGAAACATTACCACATGGCTATATAGGGACCAATCTTTGAATATAAACTTACATTCATTTCACACAATACATCGTATTGTAATTTAATTATTGAAGAACAGAATACTGGTCCAAATTTATGGTTTTGCATACACGTAAAGAAAAAAAATATATTATCGACTAACCCAAAATTTTAATGAAACCCGGAGATGAAAAGTTGGAATATTTCTTTCAACTTCAATAAAGTACTCAGGACTTCACTGAAATTCGAAATTATTAACAGCATTGAGCATTCTGCGTTCATGCCTGTGTAAAAAACACAACAATGTGAATTATTCTATAAATACGAGTAGTAGGGGTGGCGGTTCTGACAAGATCAAGATCAAGATAAAATAAGGAATCATGACGTGATTGGTTGATGACGTCATTGTGTGCATGGCTTCATGGGTGTGGAATGTTTGGAATTTCCCTGTGGGCAACTGTGTCACTGGCTTCTGTTCTTGTGTTTTGGTTCGCGTATGGGATTATGGGTGATGGTAGAGATAAGGATTCGTGTTGTGATTGGTGGTGCAATTCTGACAAGATGAAGATCAAGATAAGATAAGGAATGGTGACGTGGGTGTGTGTTGTTTTCAGATGTAGATAAGTGACGTCATTTTTTATTTGTAAATAAATGTCGTCATTTGTTATTTGTAAATAAGTGACGTTGTTGTTTTGAATGGAAAGGATGATATTAGTGGATAAGAAATCGTGTCGTGATTGGTGGTCACTTCTGACAAGATCAAGATCAAGATAAGATAAGGAATCGTGACGCGAATGTTTGTTATGAGATGTAGATAAGTGACGTCGTTTGTTAGTTGTAAATAAGTGACGTTATTGTTTTGAATGGAAAGGGAAATATATTAGTGTATAAGTAATCGTGTTGTCATTGGTGGACACTTCTGACAAGATCAAGATCAAGATAAGATAAAAATCGTGACGTTATGTCTTTGTGCGGTATTTTGGTTTGGCTATGGAATTGCGGGCTATGTTTTGAGATAAGATATCTTTGAATTTTCCCAGGGTGACACACATCCGTCATTGTCGTCTGTGGGAATTCTTAGAGTATGTCGTGATGGCGGGTGTGATTAGATTTTTCACTCAAACATACGGTTTTTTTTTTTTAATTTTTATATAGATGGTTGTACTAATTTTCCAATACATTTTGGGTATTTCTTTCCTGTTAAAGTGTGGGAATTCTTAGAGAAAGTCGTGATGGCTCTCGTGTTTCGAGTTTTTCTGAATAATTAATTATATATTTAAAGTACCTGTCCTTAAACAAACACACACATACACATTAGACATAAAAAATCGCTAATGTGTCCATGTTGATACTCTAATATATACCCTATGATTATTCTTATGAAAAAAAAAAATACTATTCAGTATTAGAATTACGCTTACCAAACAACACGCGATCAGTTATGTTTAAGTTAAAAAAGTACTTACAGCTTTCCAGATGACTCTTCTAAATACGAATATTCCAAAATAGTTCAATTTTATATCCACAACACAACACAAACACAAAAACCACAAAGAATGAAATTTCTTTTATTGAGCTTGGAATGATAATTTAATTTAACTATATTCTATGTCACACAAACATACAGTTTTTTCTTAAATTTTCCAATACATTTTGAGGTATTTCTTTCCTGTTAAACGGTGGGATTCTTAGAGTAAGTCGTGATGGCGGCAGTCTTTCGAGCTTTTCTGAATAATTAATTATATACTGATGTCACTCAAACACACATACTTTTTTTTTTTCCATACCTCATCTGTATTTTCTTCTATATACATGTTCTAATCAAGTTCATATTTTATTCATAATTCATCCGAATATTTTGATTTGTCTAAAATTAAGGTCTTAAAATTCAATAAATAAATAAATAAACAAATCGTGTGTGTATTCACGGTTATTGCAAAAGTGTTCTTTTAAGTTTACATATTTATTTCACAGATATTATTTACAATGCAATATGCAGAAATAGGAATTTACATATATCACCAATGCAAATGGTATTTTTCTTGGCGTAACATTTCTTTGAAAAAAAAAAAAAAACTTACATTTCTTTCTAGAATGGGAACATCTTGGTACTATCTAGGTTTTCTGAATATTCCAAATGTTGATTAACATTTGGAATTCACAGAACACAAACACAAGTCTGAAAGGACATTTTCATTATAGGTTACTGTGCCTAACATATATTCACACCACAAAACACACAAAACATAGGAGTTGATAGATATTTCTGTAAATAACCAGAAAAGCTAGTGGACTACTTAATTTACTTTAGTATCCGTTTGGTTCTCTGTATTAATCTTTCCCATGGGTGCCCATCCTTGGTTGAAAAGTCTATGCGCCGTTTTGTTTAGGGTAAGTGTTATTTCCGGTTTCGAATTCCGATTGCTGTTAGAGTATGGAATTCAGACAAGTGAAATTTTTATTTATTTTTTTTTTTTTTCAAATTGATTGGTTATTTTCTGTATTTTACTTTTACTGGTCATATTCTAACAGAATAACTGAGCAGAATTAATAAATATATAAAGTATATGAGAATTTATTTTCCAACACTGTATATTTCTCATTAACTCTTATCTTATCTGGTCGCCTTTTGTTGTACGTAGGTGAGAAATCGTGTGTTTTGTTTCGAACTCTTGGTTTCCGTTGGGAAATTACCAATATAACTATTAATTTTACCTTCGTTTCCTTGTGCTCTTAACCTATTTCTGTAAGTAGAATTTATTTGTGAATTATTTTCTCACACTGTTAATTTTCATTCATTAACCTTGTTTGTAGATAACGAACAAATAAGATTGTTCGTTATTATATTAATATATTAAGTCAATGAATCAAAAAAAAAAAAATTCTCTGGTTACTTTGTGGCATAAAATTTCACAAGGGAAAAAAAAAAAAAAATGTTATCTTCCTTCTTAAATTTGTATAACACATATACGACACCCAATTTGTTCATTTAAATTTACACATTTTATTGAACGAAATATTATTTACAAATTGTATTTACTGAATCTAACAATACAGAAAATAAATAAATTGAAAAATACATCAAAGGTTCTTCCATGGTTGTGGAATTGCCATCGTATGGTTTTGACAATGTGACTCTCATCTGAAAGTTAATTTTTCGTTTGGCGTTCGTTGGGAATTTATTACTGTAGTAAAATTAAGGGTTGTGTATTTATTTCTTTGAAAGCAATACGTATACTTTAGAGAATTATTAAAAGCACAGAATCTTTCGTTATGTTTCCAAAAGCATTTAAAAGTACACGTTATGTTTTCACGTTTCGGGCATCCAATTTCATTTAAATCAAGAACAGGCCTCCCTATTAACTTTGTTAATGTTTTTGATTTTTCTCTTCCTTTGGCAAGTAATATATGATATTTGCATGTTGATTCTATCATCCAATCTCTTAGTTTGTCCAAAGCTAGTGAACCAATTTCCCACTTCAGCTGATGGTTATATTTTATTAACCAAGAATTCTGTTTTTTAACTCTTTCAGGTAATTATTTCCAACTACAAGGTGATTTTGTCACTGCATATCTTACACTAATTCCATCAGAAATACAAATTTCTTTAGGAAATAAATTTGAACTCTTATTCAACAAAAATTGTACATCAATTATCCCAATGATAACTGAAAATTCGTATTTTTCACCCACTGTCGATTTTTCATAATCGTTTTCCTTCATTCTTCTTCTTCGATTACTTCATATGGCACCACAAATAAATAGTTATTTATTATTATTTCACTGATTATTAGCTCTGATCGTATACTTTATGGTAACATTCGTTTACAAAATTCTAAACAGTTAGAACTTTTCACAAAGAAACTTTCAAAGAATTTGTGGCTCACCCATTATTTTTGCATTACCAAACACAAATCACAAAACAGCAGCTGCAGTAGATGAACGATTACCTTAAGTCCAAAGTCACTCGACTCTCTGGTATTTTCTTATAGTACTGTTTACACTTACCATCCTCTACCCTGACCGTTCCTACAAAAATGAACCTTTTGCGCAGATGACTCAACGACATGTTTTCACATGCTGTTGGATATACAGTTGGTGTGTTTTTATCTTACTTTGTGTAGGGAAAGGTAAAATTTGTATATGTGTTATCTGTAGAGTACAAACATTTTCTCTATGCCAAACTTTAAAGAAGTGTTAAACTCACGTTTTGTTGGTTTAATTAGGTGCTTCTCTCTTTCTCTCTCTCTCTCTCTCTCTCTCACTCACTCTCTGTAAAAATAACCAAATTCTAACAGTTCGTATTTTCGATTATGTGAACGATTTGTTTTCAGATAACTCAAATAATGTCAATAGGTAGCATTAGACAATTTCTAAAATAATCAATACATGGATTTTCGTTTTCAACACCTTTTTTTTTTTTTTTTTTCCTGTCCTGGCATTAATTTCACAGTTGTGATTTTTTTAAAATAAATAAACAGAATTGCATTAAGATATAAAGTTGTGGATTTAAATATCAAGATCTAATCAGAATAACTGAGTAAAAATTCACTGTGGAAAAACACAACAACAAAAACACACATCTTTGTTCATTTAAGTTTACAAATGCACATTTTATTTTGCTGAAATACTATTTACAAGTATATTCACTGAGAAAAATTCGAAACATGTAATTACCTAAAAATATTTCACAATATTTAGTTTAGACTCTTAACATTTTCCAAGGAGTTCAATGAATAAAATTTTTGTTACTCACTGTTTCTTGGTTACATTACATCAAAATAGCTGGTCACGCAAAAGAAATTTTAAATCAGATACCATGGTAACCACACTTCCATACGTTTGATATTGTGTCAGTCTGGAAATGACACCATGCCTCGCTAAACATTCTGTGTATTCTTTTGTCAGCAAATATACACAAACAGTTTTTGTAAAATGTTCGTAAATGTCCCAAAATAAAGAATCTTTATCGAATTGGATAAAATCTTGAAAGTCTAATTTTACCATTGATGAATTTAAATGTTGAGCGATAATTTTTCCCATTATACGGACAGATGGTAATTCAGTTTCCAAAAATAGTAAATGATTATCAATGTCGTACATTTTTGTTGAAAATCTCTCAGCTTCTTCACAACTAATAGAAAAAACCTTACTTCCATCAGCTCCTGTATCATCAAGTATTAGTTCCCCATCTTGGCATTTCAGAATATAACAATCACCGAGGTCCATTTCATAGTTAACTCTTCTTTGCAAGTAGCCGAGGATATCAGACCACTTCCTGCATAATTTTTCCCAAGTGGTCCGGGATAAATACATCACAATGTACGTGTCTTCTAAAATAATAATCGATTTCCATCCTTTTAGAGCTAGGTGAAGAGTTTTGTCTCATGCTATTTTCCTGAAGAAAGAAAATTTCAATGACTTTTGTGGCTCACCCATTATTTTACTTTACTTTACTTTCATGGATACCAATCACCACAACACAATACGATAACTTCACAGGATGAACGAATTGTCGTAACTGAAAAGACACTTGACTCGTTTATTTTTCCTTATAGTACTGTTTACCTGACCCTTAACCCTGACCGTTCCTTCCAAAATGAAACTTTTGCGCAGATGATTCACGGACATGTTTCTACATGTTGTTGGATAAACCATGACGACAATGACGGATGTGTGTCACCCTGGGAAAATTCCAAGATATCTTATCTCAAAAACATCACCCACAATTCCATAGCCAAACAAAACATGACAACAATGTCGTTATGTGTTTGGATATTTCTGGGGAACATATGTCTCTCATACTGTGATATCACAGAGGGTGAAAGATGTCTTCCCTGCAATGCTCCCCCACCTAACCCCATCACCCTAGTCTCTCACCATCCCCTCTCCTCCAGAAGATGTCTGCTCAGCCTAGTGGAGATGAGTGAGCTCATTGTTTGTGGATATCTTTTAGTGATGTCACCTCCAATTGATACTGATAACTTTTTTGGGAAAAAAAAAATTTAAAAACTGGTTTTTTATGATAACTTTTTAGGAAAAAACGCGTTTTTTATGAAAACGTTTTGGAAAAAAAATAAAAAAACGCGTTTTTTTATTTTTTTATAAAATAAAAAATAATTTATTTTTATAAATTATTTTTTATTTTTAAATTATTTTTATAAAAAATAATTTATTTTATAAAAAAATAAAATTTTTTTATTTTTTTATAAAATAAAAACTCTCCACATACGTTGAAAAATTTCAAATCATACCCAAAACACAATATGGCTTTCAAAAAAATAAAGGAACAGCAACACTCCTGGAAGATTTCACAGATCTAATAAACGCTGCATTGGATAAAAACAGAATAACATTAGTGGTATTCATTGACCTAACAAAAGCATTTGACACACTAACACATAAAACCTTGTTAACGAAACTTACCCATATCGGAATTGGAGGTCGTCTACTCCAGTGGTTTAAAGCATACACGAAAAACAGAAAGCACATCACACGTATAGGATCAGTACACAGCAAAGAGGTACATGTAACCTGTGGAGTACCGCAAGGAGCTGTCCTATCTCCCATTCTATTTAACATATACACACACGACATAAGCCAACTCCCCCTAAAAAGTAAAATCTTCCAGTATGCAGACGACACTGCCATAGTATCCATTCACAACACTGCAAAAATCGCTTACAAAAATATGCAACACGACATCAATCAAATCACTAACTGGTTAACCGAAAATGGCATATATATAAACCCTGGAAAAACAAAGCTAATGATATTCAAAAACCCCCAAACCCTGCCCATAGAAACTAAATATCTCACTATCAAACATTCATCCTCCTATACACAAAGTGCAGAACCTAAAATCACAACCATCACACAGGTGAAAACAACACGCTACCTTGGACTTCACTTCGATGCAGATCAAAGTTGGAATAGCCATACAAACTACCTACATACCAAGCTTAGGATAATAGCAAGCAAACTATACAGATTAAAAGACATTGCCGCAACCCACATAAAAATACTAATCTGTAAAGCATTATGTGAAAACATTTTAAGATATGCAATCACATCATACACATTCTGTGCAGACTACAGAGTTAACAGGCTACAATGGTTGCAAGATAAAATGATAAAACTGATATTCTGGGAACAACCCACTCTTATGCAGGAAGCATGGACAAAACACAAAATATTTAAGGCGAAACACTTACGCCACTACACAGTCATGTTAAAACACTACTACAGCCCAACATATAGAGTAACCAGAACAACATATCAAATAACAAGACCACAGTCAACAAACTACATAACATATAAGTACAACAATCACCACGGCAAAGCCACTCGAAACTTCTACGTACCTGACATGATAAACAAACTGCCATTCGACAACAGAAACCTAGGAACATACAGAGAGCTGAAACAGGCACTACATAAATATTATAGCGAGAATGAAAATTAGAGCAATTCCTGTTTCTCTCTCCCCACCACACAAATACACACACACACACACACCTACGACAACTCCCCCTCTCAAAAAACTATCACTACAAGAACACAAAGAAACAAACACACCATGTCTTTCAAGCATGTATCAACAAACAGTAAAATCAACACCTGGCTTGTGACCACTATAGGAACACAACCATGAAACCACCACCCTCTGTCATCTATTATCTTCCTCAGATAAGCTCTGCTAAGCTTCGAGGAAGAAAATTACTAACTTGCAAGTATCTGTTATACACACTTGTAATGCGTTATAAATATTATAACATATAATTACTACAGAAACTATGTATGCAATTCATCTGAGACAAAAAAAAAAAAAAAAAAAAAATTCTGTATAATCCTTATTGCAAATACTGTAAATATTATTATTCTATGTAACTTATACTGAGACATTATAAAATGTAAAAAAAAAAAAAAATTATTATTATTATTATTGAATTGTGTGTGTATGTTGCATTACTGCATTGTATCGTGAATTGTGTGCACATTGGTGCTAATCCATATTTAGCTAGTTTAAAAAAATGTATATTCATATTTATAAAATGTACTCTGCATTTTGTATATCGAATTTTCGTACTGTACAGAAAAGATAATATGTTTTTCATTATGTGTGTGCAGATACTCTGTGTGATAGTAAACCTTATCATTTTCATTGTAAAAATAAATAAGTCGTTTATAAAAAAAAAATAAAATAAAAAAATAAAATTGTTATTATTATTATTATTATTATTATTATTATTATTATTATTATTATTATTATTATATTCTAAATTCAAAAATTCTGTATAAACCTTATTGTAAATATTGTAAATATTATTATTGTATGTAATTTATACTGAGACATAATAAAATAAAAAAAAAATTAAAAAAATAAAAAATAAAAAAATAAAATTATTATTATTATTATTATTATTATAATACGGGCATCTCCATGGAGTCAGAAGACTCATCGCGTGTGACCCAAACTATCCATACAATATCTGTGATACCTTTCTTGAATTCGTTGATAGACGAAGCACTCACAACTGAGTCAGGCAACGCATTCCATCCATTCACCACTCTCCAAGCAAAAAAATCTAATCCTCAGACCCTTATTAACCACACTCTTACTTAATTTCCAGGGATGACCTCTTGTTCTTCCACCACTAACCCACTGCTGAAATATTTCCCCTAAATGAATCTTATAAAAACCTTTTAGTAACTTAAATGTTTCTATCATATCCCCCTCTTCTCTGCCTATCAACGAACCTCTGTAATCCACAAACTCTCAATCTATCAATGTATGAAGCATTTCTTACACCACTCACCGACTTGGTCATTCACCTCTGAATCTTTTTTACCACTTCCTTATCTCCAAGGAATCCAGGTGACCAGACCTGAGCACAGTAATCCAGATGTGGAGATATCAACGACTTATAAAGAGGAACAATAATTCTTTATCTCTGCCTATCAACGAACCTCTGTAATCCACAAACTCTCAATCTATCAATGTATGAAGCATTTCTTACACCACTCACCGACTTGGTCATTCACCTCTGAATCTTTTTTACCACTTCCTTATCTCCAAGGAATCCAGGTGACCAGACCTGAGCACAGTAATCCAGATGTGGAGATATCAACGACTTATAAAGAGGAACAATAATTCTTTATCTCTGCATGTTAATATCTCCTCAATAACCAAGTAATCCAATAAGCTATCTTGGACACCCTAGCAACATGTCCTCTGAACTTCAACTATTTTTCCACTAAATATCCCAAGTCCCTAGCCTCACCAATACAGTTCCATCAATGTGGTACGCAGTTTGTAATCTTTTAATCCCAAAATGCATAACTTTACGCTTTTCCACATTGAACTGAAATCCATTATCTTTTGCCTATTGCCAGCTTATTCATCCAGCAAGCTCTTTACATCAGCTTGATATCACACGATCACGATTACACGATATGTCCAGCAGATGTCCCAACCCTTGTTCTCCAAGATGACAGAGAACCTTCATATGCGCTACGAAACCAGTCTTGAACGATGTGCCCATTTCGAGTACGTAATCTACCGTCATGAATGCTTTCATCAAAGTTGCTGTAAGTGGTCCAGGAGGCTTGGTACCTTTGGACGCCTTGTTTGAGACATTAGCTTCATGTTACCTGTGATTCATCTCTGGGACTTCTTTTGTCTGAAGCACCAGCAATGTACCACAAGGTAACACTACTGACGGGGGGGGGAGGCTACATGTTCCTCAGTTTCTCTAACATGGGATGTATTGTTTTCTGTAGCCTCTAGGAATACAGGCCACAGAAAAAAGAGCAGGCCCAGATTCCTTCACAAAGATCTCCCCTCAGGACTCTGTGTTATCCCCTTTACTTTTTAACATCTATGTGTATGACTTACCACATACTAGCTCAAAATCCAGGAAAAACAGGCACATCAATCCCAGTCATTAGCAGAATACCAATCGATAGTGGAACCTTCGCAGGTCTAACTGGAATGCATTTCAGAAACAAATCGAGCAAACCATTAGAGCAATTCCACCCACTCCTAATTGCTATCCAAGATTTGTTAAACTAATCAAAACTGCAGCCAAAGCCTTTATTCCTAAAGGCAACAGAAAACAATACATCCCATGCTGGAGTAGAGAAACTGAGGAACTTTTAGCCAAATATGAAAAAACTGAAGACCTAACTGTTGCTAAAGTGCTCATAGCAATGCTGGATAAAAACAGGCAGGAAAGATTGATCTCAACCATCCATGAACACGATATCACCACATCTAGCTGGTAAAGCTAGTCACTTCTGAGAAAATTAGGTGAAGCAGAACTAACAACACAGAAAACAACAGAGATAACTCTTGATCAAATGGCTAATCATTAATTGAAAACCTCCAAGATATGTCCCAGCTCTATCAGAAAATTACTGTGCAATCTTCCATCAGACAAATCCTGAAGATGGGTCCCAAGCTTCCTGAATTTGTACACTCAGTATCTCGGGAAGAGTTACAGGTAGCCTTAAAATTCATCAAGAATGGCAAGGCTGCAGGAGTGGATGGTATCCTCCCTAAGTTTCTAAGACATCTCGGTCAACAAGGCCAAACATGGCTGGCCTCCCTTTTCTCAAAAATTGTAAAAACTGGTAAACTACCAAATCTGTGGCGGGAAGCCAAAATAATTGCCATGCCCAAACCGGGGAAAAATCCAAATGATGTCAAAAACCTACGACCTACCTCCTTGCTTTGCTCCACCTTTAAGCTCTTTGAAAGAATTCTCCTTAAAAGAATTTCACTACTCATCGAAAGAGCACTCCGGAACAAGCTGGCTTCAGGCCAGGAAGTTGCTGTGACCAGGTCCTGACCCTGAAAACACAGATTGAAGCAGGTTTCCGAAAGAAACTTATATTTGGAGCCACTTTCATTGACCTAACATCAGCTTATGACACAGTCTGGATCAGGGGCCACCTCCTGAAGCTAGGAAATATTATAAGGTGCAAAAAAAAAAAATCCAGCTTTTTGAATCCATTCTCTCCAACAGAAAGATCCGGGTCCATATTGCCGGAAAAAAGAGCAGGCCCAGATTCCTTCACAACGGTCTCCCTCAGGGCTCTGTGTTATCCCCTTTACATTTTAACATCTATGTGTACCACTTACCACATACCAGCTCAAGCAAGTATATGTACGCTGAAGACCTAGCGATTCTACATCAATCTACTTCCTTTGCCAACCTGGAATCAACCTTGAACACAGACCTGAACATCCTGGAAGAGTAGTGGTACTTGAAGTCAAATCCAACAAACACTGTGTCCACGGTATTTCACCTGAACAATGCAGAGGCGAATCGACACCTCAACCTTTCTTTCTTTCTGTGGAAAAATGGTAGAACACGAGCCTCACCCGAAATACCTTGGAGTGAGCCTGGACAGAAGCCTAACCTACAAAAGGCACATCACCAATCTGTCCAACAAAATTAAAACGAGAAACAATATCATTTCAAGGCTTGCTGGAACAAGCTGGGGTTGTGGTGCAAAAGTCCTAAGATCGCCTGCACTAGCCCTCGCATTCTCTGCAGCAGAATATTGTGTCCCTGTCTGGGAAAGAAGTGCACACACTAACATAATAGACACCCAGCTAAACTCTACCATGCGCACAATTAGCGGGACAGTGAGAAGCATCCCTATCTGCTGGCTGCCTGTCCTATCTAACATTGCTCCACCAAACATACGGAGAAGACAAGCCTCGATTAAAGAATTTAATAAAGCAATGAGCAACCCACTCCTTCCCCTACACCAGACTCTCATAAATCCACCTAGTCTTCACCTAAAATCTAGAAAGCCTTTCTGGTCCATGGACGAACTCTCTTCAGCTGCCCTGCCATCAACACCTGACATGTGGAGAGGATACTGGTCCAACAATCTCCCAACAAACGGCTTCCTGGTAGAAGATTCCCGTGCTCTGCAGCCTAGTTTTGCTCTTCCTAGGAAGATTTGGTCATCAATCAACAGGATCAGAACTAACCAAGGCCGATGTGGCTACCTACTACATAAACGGGGAGCTGTTAGACCACCCTTATTGTGATTGTTCTCCCGTTGCTCAGACGATTACTCATATTGTGAGCGACTGCCCAAGGCGCCAATTTCACGGTGGTGGGCTACAGGACATCCACAAGGTGACAAATGAGGCCTTGGATTGGCTTTCCAGACTGGACATTGACCTGTAGCTGTTCTGTATTCCTTTTGCCATAAGAATAAATGAATAAATTAATTAATGCTTTATTCGACTGCTGAAGATTCCACAGATAGTTGTGGATGTACATATAATCATGTGTAAGCATATATTTCTTTGTTAATAAACCTGTTTACTCCATACAGTGGCGTAACTAGAGGGGAAGCGAAGGGGGGAGGTCCGCCCCGGGAGGCATTTTGAACCTTTTTGAAATTTTACAGTTAATTCTAAAATACATTCTCGAGAACTCAGTTTCAAATATCGTAATACTACTGCGAATTTTCCTCACGATTGCTGTAAGTGTTGCTAGTTGTGAGATTACACCATATACCCTATATCATCGATGACATAGACTTCGGCAATGTCATCGATGATTTTGTTAACAGAAAAGCAAGAAATATAACATTTTAGAATGTTGAAATTAAAGTTTTTTACTTCAAAAATAAACATTGCGTTTTAATTTATTTCCCTAGACGTCGTTTTGACTTTTTGTAATATTTTTGGTGTGTTTGAGAGGGGCGGAAAACTCAGGGATTGCCTCGGGCGACAAAAGGGCTCTACACCGCTGACTTCATAACATATTATTATTATTATTATTCCTTACACCTCCAAGGAGTCCAAAGACTCATCGCGGGAGGACACCTACAGTCTCAACCACTACACCGAATCTTTACTACGAATCATCTCCATCAACGCCATATATCGCTGTAGTTATTTAGTACGTTTTTGCCCATACTGTCTAACTAAGATATTTAAGAATATTAAAAAAAATAATAATAAAGTACAGAATATTTTTAATGATACAAAAATGTAACGAGAAAGTATGAAATCAAATCTGTATTTTAAAAGAATAGGCATATAACAAACTGCTATCATAATTAGGGGAAAAAAAAGGTCAGAATTATGAAATCCTTTTCATCATTATTATTATTAATTAGATAAATATCCCCCCCCACCCTCCGAGTACGAGACATCAGGAGTTTGTAAGTTTCCCTACACACAACAGAGTGGCACAATTTCTCGGCCTTTTCTCTGAACACATGTCCTTCATTTTGGAGTTTTCGTAAAGCTCACTTAAAGGTTCCATTGGGTCAACAACTCTCTTATGATCTTACACTGTGGAGTTGCGCAACTTACAGGAAAATGCATTACTCGGAATTGCCTATTTCGAGATGACAAAAGAAAGGCTGCATTGTCCACCTGTCTAACTTAGGCCTGTGCACTATGAGGGCACCCTATTCCACTCCGCTACGCACATTTAACCGTTTCCCCTATTACTTAATTCTCCTACTACACGCGACTACCATCTGCCGCCAATCACAACCACCAACAGTATATTTTGTCTATAAACTGCGTGCGTTCTGATGACCGATTTTTATATTGGAATAAGTTGGCCTCTGCACACGTCAGTTAGAAATTATCAAACAGAAAACAAATCACAAATCGGTCAATCCACGGTAGAGAGTTACGTAACACCTGTGGAGTCATATAAGGGAGGCTCTCCCCCCCCCCACTCTCCAGTTTTCTTTATATCCATAATAATGCAAGCATAGCTCAAGCAGACATGCAGTATAAATCTGGTCACTAACTGGCAATTGGCATACCAAAAACTTCATACCAAACTCTAATAAAAACAAAATTAATGATTCAGAAATCCACTGAGTAGTGGTGTTACACTGGACGGTGAACCACATCTACCATCTAATTACCTTCACAATCATTCATGCCCACAGCTGAATTAGAACTTCGGAGCCTGCTGGGAGAGCCGATATGCTGTCCACTCTGCTAACCATGCTGGTTGTCTGTCAGTTATCCGTAAGGAATAATTAAAGTAACATTTATGTTAAGTAAAAACATTGCGTTAATAGTGTTATGACGTGTATACATTAATGAATAGCATTTGTTTCAACTAAAAACTGGCATAAACTGAAAAATCTGAGTCATTTTAATTAACAGTATATTTTAATTAAATCCTTTCTAATGCAGATAGAATTTATTCCCCAGTCATAAGCAGCAGTCATGTTTCTAAGCTGTTAACTTCTTGGTTGTGGTTGGCAACTGAGGAAAACGGGATATGATTTTAATTTAGTTTTCTACAGCATATAAAAAAATTGCATATTACTGGAATTACTGCACCTAGAAGGATTGTTGCTATACCTCTGGGAAACAATAGTCTTTATTTTATTTTATTTATTTATTATTATTTTTTTTTATCTCCCCGGTTCTTTAGGCTAAGGGCAGTTGACGAGGCATGGATTAAGCTAAGAATACAAGTATGGTATACATATGTGCGTGCGTGGGGAAGATATCATTTGCTGCAGATACTTTCTCGGAAAACAATAAAATATGGTAAGAATTCATAGGGAAAAATGAGAAAATTATCACTTATGAAGATTTACGAATTTATGAATACTATTTAACTGTTGACATATATTATTTAGATCCAAACTTCTCACAAGCACGAACTACAGGTTTGAAGACATCTGAAAAAAAAAAAAAAAGAAAAAAAAAGCAGTTATTGAATTGTTAGTCTGTTCAATCCCTCATTTTCTTTTATTCACGTGTTAAACAAATTTCTGTAATTTTTTGTAGAAAAAAAAAAGTTAAGAGTTTCTTCCCATTCTTCGGTTCCAATAGTCGACTATGGAAAACAACAGCTGGAAGTTAAGGGGAAATATTCATGCGCACTGTTATGCCTAACTGTCAGTCATCATTTCTGCACTTTCCTTTAAACATGCAAGAACATAAGCGGCTACTGATCAGCATCCATTCACTACCCAGATTTACATCTAGTAAACCCATCTACTGTCTTCCTCTTATCTCAAGAACAGTTTTCCTTTTGCTTTTACTCAAAGCTTACACCCTGTGGCACTTCAAGAAACAACGTCTTTCTTTCTTTTTCTTTAACCACTAGACGCACGCGCAAACACACACACACACACACACACACACACACACACACACACACACACACACACACACACACACACACACACACACACACACACACACACACACACACACACACACACACACACACAGTAAAGAATTTAATTATATGATGATGAGATATTTATAACAGTTAAGCATCCATTCGATTCGTCAAGAAAGTGAATTAGAAATTTAACTGTCAATAATGCTGAAATTAATACGTCATTATAGAGAAACCATTTCGAGAACCTTTGTAATTCCACATATGGATTACTACTAAATGAAAAATCATCAGCGGTTTTAAAAGACACTTAAGCGCTCACGACCTTCCAAGTATCCTTGATATCATAACTGTAATTCGAGTATAAGGTGGTTAGCAGTATGCCTATAAGCATTCTTCTGTCTGTAAATAATAATAATGTAAATAATTATAACAATAGTTTCATGAATGAGTGCGTTGAACGCTTTAGTCAGTTCGATAACATCTACCACGACAGTTTGGTTCTTATATAAAGCGGCGTTATTTACGTCTGGAAAATCTTCCAAGGGATGTTGTTCTGTTATTATTCTGAAAACCGTATTTTGTGTTTCTGGAATGATATGAACTTTTTCTTCATACGTCGCTTTTTTTTTATTTGAGAAGGTTCCGGTGTGCTGTATAATTGCTGTTTGAATTTCTTTTATCATATTTATATATAGATGTAATTAGGCATTTTTTAGCATGTCCAGTATATACATACGTCCAGTTTGAAAGATTTTATTTATTAATTTTAGTATGAATAGACCTTAGGCTACCCGCGTATTTTTTTTTTTTTTTAATATCTTTGGGTCTGCTGACATCGATTCCTAAACCTTTCTTTGGTTTAGTTTGATAGAATGCAGAGAACAGTTCTGTTTCTCGTGTTTGGGAACAACAATGCATGCTTTGACTGGGGAGATCGAGCTTTCTTGCTTACTACAAAATAATGTTTATAGTTATATGCTAACTGTTGGAACGGTTTGCTCTTTCATGAAGTTGTATTCTATGTTTTCAAAGGAAGTGGTTTTGGCAGTACAGTCCAGAATCTCGTTGATCAGATGCCAGGTTAGTTTTCTGCATAGGTTAATTTTAGTTTGATAGAATAATTTGTCTTCATAGTAGTTTCTTATCGCATTTATTATCTACGTTGTAAGGCGATTCCTTGTTATCTCGTTCACTTATCTCGTTATTTAGGCGTATATATATATATATATATATATATATATATACACACACACACACACATATATATACAGGGGTCGGCAACTTATGCAAATTCTTACTCAGATTTTACATAAGTTGCTCGCTAGGCTAGCAAAATCAACTCTTCGAGCACTTTCGTGAAAAATATGCACATATCTTCTGTTTTTCGCAATATATTATTATTATTTTCTGATATCTTTAAAATGTATTACGTCTTTAAGTTTAGATATTAATTATTTTAAGCTGTAGGTTGAAGTATAGGTAATATTTGTTGCTTATCTGCTTACACTTGACGTCATCGCATTCGATTACTGAAGAGAGATACCTAAATGCCCTCTCCCATCCCACTAGCTTTTTTCCCAGATGAGTCACGCGTGATTCATAGCATCGTCGTAGAATCTACCCTCATCCCTAACGAATAGTCTCGGCATCTCGATGTTACTTCGCGCGCTTCTCTAAAAATTTTTCCTGAAAAATGATGATTTATATTTGCATAAAGTAGAATATGCCACTCATCATAAACAAGATTGCCGTATTATAATAAACAACAGTTATTTATCATAAATAGCAGCAAGATATATAAATATAAATTCTAATGTTCTCAGTTATGCAGAAACTTGTTGCAAGCAAAAGAGATCTCAAACACGAGAACGAATTAAAATCCCTCCAGCCGAAGCTGATTTGAAACAAAAGCAGCAGAACTAGTTAGTGTTGACTGCATATGCATTTTGTGTCATTCCATGTAAAATCATCAAATTAAACATTAAATTGAAGCTACAAAATTTTGAATTTTGATGAAAATTAGTGATTTTGTCACCCTTTTCTTTACACGGAAGAAATTTTAGATGAGAGAAGGATTTCATTTCACGATGTGACCACCACCCCGCTTGGAGTCCTGAAGTGGCAAAAAATGTTCCATGTTAATTCTCTAGAGAAGGCCATGTAATCAGTAAAAAAAAATAACAAAAAATATATTAAAATGAATACAATTAAAAAAAAAAAGATCCTTAACTCATCCACAGCATTAATGTACTATAGGTTTAAACTGAAATTCTCGGCTGAAGTCATGGGACCGTCGTAACCCACTAAGCAACTAACGAAACGCCTAGGACAAGGGTGTTCAACCCGTCGATCTCGATCGACCAGTCGATCGCTGAACGATTTTTGGTCGATCTCTTGTGTATTCCTCTTTACTTACAGATTTAATTAAAACTGAAAACATAATATTTTATTTATCATTATTTTGTATTATTTTTAATTCGCTTTAAGTGTATTGCTATTGTTTATTTATTTTTCGTTGAAATTGTCAAATTAGTAATTTTCTTATAAGTCCGGGTAAATGAATTAATTTGGATCAGTGGAAGTCAAACAGTGAGCCGAGTGAATACGATTATAAGCAAAGTGTAAAAACCCGATTGTAGCTTAAATATTAAATATTCCAAAGCACATTACATCGATTTTTTACTTAGGTTAAGTCCCATGTGATTTTTGTAAAAAATAAACTTTGTTTGTCTCGGTACAGTTTGTATTAGATGTTTTGTAAATAATTCTTTTGAAGCTAACTGTATATACTGCTTTAATAAAAATATGTTAGAGTGTTAAAAACAAAGGCAATGTTTTTGTCGCCAAAGCTGTACATGGCGGCATTAGAAAGATTGTTATTGAAACTTATATATATGAGAGAGGCTTGCAGGCCCTAAGTGTAAGCATCACCGAAGTCAGTCAGAAAGAGTTCAAACAACTTTCCGATGGCCGGCAACTTACAATCAAAAGAAAGCGAAGGAGAACCAAACGCCTGCCGAACTTGAAACTTAAGAGGAAAGACTCATATCGATTTTTTGGGGATTGCCAAACTTCATGCGAGGTCTCAGAGGAGTCATAATAAAAAGGGACTGAAGCAAGCAGAAGGGGTACCGGTTCCAGAATTGCTGTCAGAGAGGAGGCTGCCCGGTCCAGAGTCGCCGTCAGAGAGGCTGCCTGGATCCACGTTGCTTGAGAGAGGAGTTTCCCGCTTCCAAAAAGGACCTTCTCAGTTCGAGACGTTGCTAGAGAGAGAGAGAGAGAGAGACTACTTCTAGGCCGCAGACAAGGTTTCAAATTGCCGAAAGAAAGAGTTCCAATTGCCGGAGAAAAGTTTCCAGGCCAGGTTAATGTCAGACATTCACCAGTGTGTTGCGTTTTCATTACAATTTGATGAATCAAACGACTTAACTGATATTATTAAGTTAATGGTATTTATTCGCATGGTATTTCAAGATTATTCAAGTAAAGAAGAACTTTTGAAAATTATACCATTATTGGGAAGGACTAGGGGAGAAGACATTTTTTCGGCATTTGATGAATTTGTGAAACAACACAAACTTCCGCTTTTTAAACTCGTGTCTATTACTACTGATGGTGCTCCTGCAATGATAGGTAATAAATCAGGCTTCATTTCATTATGTAAAAACGATGACAAATATCCAGATTTTTTTAACGTACCACTGTGTTATTCACCAACAAGTACTATGTAGTAAAAGATTAAACACAAGGATGTTTTGGATATTACATTTAAAATTCTTAATTCTGTTCGAAAAAAAGCCCTGCAACGGTAGTTATTTAAATTACAGGCAGATGATGATAGGGAACTTCTTTTGTCGATAATGTTCGCTGGCTCAGCAGAAGTCAATTTTTAGAAAGATTTCTTGTATTAATTAACGATATAAAATTTTTTCTTGATGAAAAAGAAGATATTTATCCACAGTTGTGTGATAAAAGATGGTTGTTACACTTATCATTTTTAGTAGATTTCTGTACGAAATTAAGAAATTTAAATTTAGAGTTACAAGGTAGAGATAAAAATTTAATTGACATGTTAAGTTCAATAAAAACTTTCCAACAATACTTACTTTTATTAAAGAAAAATATAAATGACTGCGAATTTAGACATCTCCCATATTTATTAAAATTTTTTGAACAAAATCAATAAATGCTTCGCTATGATTTAAAAGAATTTATTCGTGAAATAGAATTAGTTGAGAAAGAAATAAATTCAAGATTTAAAGATTTTAATAAAACTGAAATGATTGTATTTTTTATCAATAATCCATTTTAAGAAAACTTGAACATCACAGAAATTTCAAATAAAATTAGTGAGCTGTTTGATATAAACCAAGCTGAAGTAGAACTTGAGATAATAAACATTCAGAATAGTTTACATTTAAAATCAATAAACAATGAAGTCATTTGGAAGTATGCACATGAAAAATTCCCAATATTAACTGATATTTTGCGAAAAATTCTGTCGTGTTTCGGATCGACATACTTGTCAGAATCCGCTTTTTCCAATATGACCGTCATAAAAAATCAATTAAGAAACCAAATTACAAATGATCATTTGGATGATTGTCTGCGATGGGCCACTTCTTCATATCAACTTGACTATGAAAATATTGCGAGGTCCAAACAATGTCAAATTTCACTTCAACTTTTTTTTTTTTTTAATCAACCAGCATTTCCTGTAACTTGTGAGTTTGTAATCAATCTGTTGTTTTTACTAACTTTGGTTTTCCAAAATAGAGAAATAAATATTTTATTCCAATTTTTTTTTTTTTTGTATTAAAATATTTGTTGTATTCAAATAATTAAAAGTGATAAATAAATTTTTAAATACACAAATAAAGTTTTAAGTTGTGTATTTTTTTTTTTTTAGCTTGTTTATTTGTGCGTAATGAGATATCAGGTTGGGGGAACGTGATCTATATAAGAGAGTAGATCGCCGAATAACTTATTATAAAAAAGTAGCTCGCATAATAAAAAAGGATGAACACCACTGGCCTAGGAGTATAAAATTTGGAAGGCTGCCAAAATCGACAAAATTTCATCTGAACTATAAAAAACACTGTGTTTTGTTTTTGATTTTTTACATATTTTGATTTTTTGTTTTTTTATGTATACATATATATACATACATACCAGGGGTGAATGCTGGGTCTTTAAATTTACGCTTGCTATTGTTATCATTCAGGAAGTGAGAGGTGTGATTGAAGTCTGTGATAGCGGAATAATGAATTACTGACCATTTAAAACTATATACTGTATTTAGAAATTTATGTACATTTAATCATACAAATACAACATTTATTATTATTATTATTATTATTATTATTATTATTATTATTATTATTATTATAAAAATTTCCATGGAGTCAATGACTCATCGTGGGAGGTCCACTGTTATACACACAGTTTATCATACTATGCCTTAAATATATTCACTGTCTCTGCACACACCACACTCTCGGGCAAAGCATTCCAATCACTCACCACTCTCCATGCAAAAAACCTGCTCCTCACTCTTTTGCTCACACCCTCCTTATACAGCTTCCAGGAATGACCTCTTGTTCTCTGGCTATCCTCACCCATTTTGTGCAAAACCTCCCCGACATTAATCTGGTAACAACCTCTTAACAGCTTATATGTCTCGATCATATTCCCCTTCCTCCTTCTATCCACCAGTTTCTGCAAATTGCATTTTGTCAATCTGTCTTCATACTCTACATTCCAGACTAAGGCGATTGACTAAGAACCACCTTAGTCAATCGCCTCTGAACTTTTTCCAACGCAATTTCATCTTTTTGAAAACCAGGTGACCAGATCTGTGCACAGTAATCCATATGTGACCTGATCAAAGCCTTATACAAAGGAACCATAACATCCTTACTTCTACAAGTCAATGTCCTCCGCATCATTCCCATTATCCGCTGTGTTGTCTTCACTATTTTAGTAACATGTCCCCGAAATTTTAGGTCCTTGTCTACAATCACTCCCAGATCTCTCATTTCCTCTACCTCTTCCAAGATATTTCAAAACAAGATATTCTTTGAAAACAAGAAAATTTCAAACAAGATATGCTTTGAAATTTGGGAAGCAGAGATGGGATGTAAAGTACAGAATCCGATCTCTGCTTCCCAAATTTCAAAACCTTACCACTTTGAAACATTGAATTGACATCCCCACTTATTTACCCATTCAGTCAGTGTATTCAAGTCCTCTTGCAAAGCTACAGCATCCACACTACTCCTGATAGCTCTCCCCAACTTTGCATCATCTGCAAACAACTGCACATCACCATTCCGACCTCTCCATATATCATTTACATACAAATTAAAGCAATGAACCCAAAACAGACCCTTGAGGTACACCACTAGTAACCTTCCTCTTCTGGGATATCACTCCTCCATAGATAATTCGCTGATACCTATCAGACAGCCAATCTCCAATCCAGCGAACCAATCTACTGTTCAGCCCCATCAGTTCCAATTTAATTATCAGCTTGTCATGTGGCAATTTATCAAACGCCTTTGCAAAATCTAATTTTACCACTGTATATGCAACACCCTTATCCAACGCATTTGTCACTTTATTATAAAAAGTAAGCAGGTTGCTAAAGCACGATCTTCCTTTAGTAAGTCCATGCTGGCCGCCAAAGAGTACTTTTCTGTTGTCAACCCAATTCTGAATCTTATTCCTAACTAACTTCTCTAATACCTTGACCACAACTCCAGACACACAGACTGGACTATAATTCAAAGCCTTACTCTTATCACCTCCCTTATGAATTGGAACAATTTTACCCTCTTTCACTCTTTTGGAACTTGACCCAGTGAGAGACTCATGTTGAAAAGGTATACAAAATCTGTTGTTAACTCTCTGGCACATTCCCTCAAGACACGTGATGAAATAGCACCAAGTCCCACAGCCTTATTTACATCAAGTCTATTCAATTCCTCATATACTGCCTGTTCATTTACTAACAGTTCCTCCTCCTCCTCCTCCTTTCCCACTGCTTTCAAGTTCTGCATGATGCCACATTCACAAGAATGAAATACCTTTAGAAATTGCTCACTAAATATCTCGACTATATCATCCGCAGCGGTTATCATTCCTCCGTTTTCACCAGTCAATCCCATCCTACCATAATCATTCTTTCTTCTACTGGCGACATATCGAAAAAACTCCTTAGGATTTTTTTTTGGCCGCATTAGTTAACTGCTGCTCATACTGCATTTTTGCTACCCTTATCAAGCTAGCTACCTTACTCGCCTGCTCTTTGTACTTCTCATACAACTGGTTGTTAGAAATACTCATTTTGTGTTTCTTCCATAATACCTTCATCTTCCAGATTGCATACCTTATCTCTTGATTCATCCATTTTACATCTCTATTTACCCTCTTGACCCTTGGAATACACTGTGATATTGCCTCCACCAAATAGTTCTTGAATATGGCCCAAGCAGCATTAATATCCTTTCCATTCAGTTCCTCTTTCCAATTTATTATCGCAAGCTATTTCCTGAGCTTTTCGTAATTACCAGTCTTATAATTCTACATATATCCCTTTCTAACAGACGTCCTCGAATGACTGGTCACCCTGCACGTGATCACCTCATGGTCACTCTCACCGACTGGTGGAAGATATGACACCTCATTTACAATAACATCATCTGATAAGATGATCAAATCTAATACTCTTGATCCTCGTGTACCCTCCGTTACGTGCTGCCTAAGGTATTTATCTTTCAAAATTATCTTTCAAAAACTCCAAAAATTCATTTTCTTTACCCCCAGATGCAGTCTCTTGCTTCCAGTCTATATTACCATAATTAACGTCGCCCATAATGATAACTCGTTTCTTGCTAGCTAGGCCAATTTGCTTATACATTTCCTTCTCGTTACCCTCCACATTACCAGGTCTATAGCAACACCCAACTAAATATTTCATCCTGTTTACTTCTACCTCACACCATACCGCCTCAAAACCGTGACCACTATTTGCACCTTGCAATTCCACCTTATATGGGCACAACTCATCTGCTACCATTAACAGTACTCCTCCTCCCATTCTTCCCTGTCTATCTTCACAAAAAATATCATATCCGTTCATCTCTATTCCTGTCAGGATGTAATCGTCATCTAACCATGTCTCACTTATACCAACAATTTTGGGGCGAACAGACTCGAGGAAAGCAACAATTTCGTTCCCCTTATTTCGAATACTTCTAGCATTCGTGAATAAACATAAGAAATCATTACTGCTTCTGCAAGTCCTACGAACGTCACTCCTATGATGTGACTCTTCAATACCTTCCCCAGTCACTTCCTCTATATTACCACCAATTCTACAACTTTCCTCACACCTAAACTCTTCGCACCCATCCCAGGCCATCTTAATCTGTGTTTGTCCGCTTACACATTCACCTCTGAATTCAGCATCCGCATGTTTCATAAAGTTTCTCCCCGTCCACCCTGACTCCCCCCGTTTCCCTGTTCGTGTTTTAGCTCCACTCTGTCATTTACTTCATTCATAATATTCACCTCCCCATTTGCAAGTGAACAAATACCTCTCCCTACCCTACTTTTTTGCTCCTTCATATCACTTCGCACCACCTCAGATATATTCATTACAGTCATTACTTCTCCTGCCAGTAACAATCTCTCCAGCAGACTCACACCAAAACCATTTAAATGCAGCCCATCTCCTTTATACAATTCCATCTGTCCCTCAAATTTCTCCCACACATTCACAAAATGCACTCCATTCTCCTCACATAACTGCGCTAACATATCATTCATAATCTTTGCTCGCCTCCTCAATTCATCACTATCGTACCTTGGCAACACACTGACTACCTTTCCTACCACACTGTTATCTTTTACTCTCCTTAATAATCTCCTTATATCCAATCTGGCATTTTCCTTGTTCACATCCAAATCATTTGTTCCTACTACAACCACCAACTCTTGTGCTCTCTTATTCCTCATGTCCAACGCTTCGATCACTCTCTCCATTCTACCACCAGGAAAACAAACCTTATGCATCTTCTCATTCACCACACCTCTAATAATGGAATCTCCATAGAGAACCACTCTCGAATCATTCGATATATCTTTCGCATGGCCATCTTTCCCTCTGCTCTTTTTCACTCTTCCATGTATGTCTCTAATTCTTTTCATCTCATTTCGCATGCAGTTCATCTCTTGCCTCATCATCATCAACTCTATTTTCATGTCCGCATCCAATATATATTCCTGTCTGTCATTTTCATGTAGTTTCATATTATTTCTTTGGATATTTTTAGTCGCGCAGCATCTACAGCAGTCCTCACACTGATGTTCTGACGAGGATATCCATGGATAATTAACTGATCGATTTTTCTTCTCTTGAGCAACATTCTGATCCTGTAATGGAAGCTGCTGATCATGTATTTTAGGAATGTTTGGCATAACAGCAGTCGACCTGGATGTATCCCAAGACATCATCATCATCATGGATCTACTGTCTTGATGTGAAGAACTGGCACAAGGTGAAGCTGCAGCTCCAGGTAATAAAAGTGAGACACCAGGTTCGATATCTTTTATCATACTTTGTGCAACTTGAAGAGAAGTAGATAATTCAGGTGATACAGAACAAGGAACTAATATTTGGCTATCTGTACTTAGTCCTGATTCCATGTTATTTGAGTGAGTTTCAATTAACTGAACAGTATTAAGAATAGGCACTGTATTCATTACTGGGATTGTCAATGAATCTTGGAGCAAACTGTCAAAAGATGTTGTCACTGCCTGTGATTCCTCAATTTCTATTATTATGTCTTCATTTTGTTGTGATTCTTTTACCAACACTGAACTCTGTATAGATGGAAATGAGTTCTGAGTTGGATTAGGATATATATTTGAATTAGAAACGGAAATCTCATTTAATGGATAATCAATTACTGAGAGTTCTAACCCTTCTTCACTTGTGAACGACTTTATTGACCTGTTGATATCTTCTGTTGTGTCTAATTCATTTACTTTTGACGACACATTGGCCTTCATGCCTTTGCTATTAGAACCACGATGATATCTACTTCGAGGTCTTCCTCTTTTCTTCTTAATTACCAGTGGCAATTTTGTGCTGCGTTTTATCTGTTGCACCTCAGCAAGTAACAAGGCCTGGTTACTTGAGTCATGTTCACTCTTCTCCTGAATATCAATACTGGAAGTATCCCTTTATTTTACAAATGATATTCTATCTTTTTCGATTTAGCTACTTGAATACAAATTCTACCCGACGGTTCTTCTTTATGAACTGGTCAATAACATCGTCATAAAAAGTTGCTTGTAACTTAATTTTCCTAAGGAACACGCACACTTGTAAAGGCTGGCTGAAGCTCACTGGCTAGAGCTACGTTGACTGCGTATGGCCTGTGTTTAAGCAACAGAGTGAGACGACGTGAAATGCTATGCGTGCGCATGAAATCACAGTGCTGCTGGGAGGACCTGGAGGCTCCTACAGCCGAGCAAGCCAAGGTAGCTTTGACTAGACGAGCAAGTATTGGCCTTCGATACACAACGCAAAGCTCAATTATTGGGCAAGAGTGTGGTTAGTAAGGGTTAGAGCTAGAGATCTTTTACTTTTAGAGTGGTGAATGAGTGGAATAATCACAGTGCCGCTGCGAGGACCTGGAAGCTCCTACAGCCGAGCAAGCCAAGGTAGCTTTGACTAGACGAGCAACTATTGGCCTTCGATACACAACGCAAAGCTCAATTATTGGTCAAGAGTGTGGTTAGTAAGGGTGTTAGAGCTAGGTCTTTTACTTTTAGAGTGGTGAATGAGTGGAATAAGCTGCCAGAGTCTGTTGTGGGTGCTATGACAGTGAATGAGTTCAAGGCAAAGTATGATAGATACTGTGTGAATGTCGAATAGTTGTGATGGACATGATGTTTAGGCCTCCTTCGATGAGGACTCCTTGGAGTCGCCCGTAATAATAATAATAATAAAAATAATAATAATTGCCGCGCAAGCTTAAGATGTCTTCTGTTTACAAAAATAAAGGCCTAAATGGAATACTTATAAATGCATGCATTTATTAACAAATAAATATTACTTCTTTCTCAATTAATGAGCTTGCGCAGCAAGTATAGCAAGCATGGAGAATTCGCCCCTGATACATACATACGAGTACAGTATAGTGGAATATGTCTGCCCCAAATCACCTTAATTGAAGCGTTCTTCTAAGGAAAAAATTAAAAGCGACTGATTTTGAAAAATGTCATCTGGTGAACCACACGCTTTGAAATGTTTATAAGATAAATTCTATGGCTATAAAGCAAAACTGGTACGATTCTGTTATTTACATTGTTTCAGTCCAGAAAGCATTTTTTTAAATTTTTTTTTTTTTTTTTACTATGAGTGGTATGTTGCATAACAATATGAATGAATGAACGCTTAAAAGAAGGGGGGGAAATTAAAATTTACATGCCGGTAAGCTCAGTTAGGTGACACAGTGGTAAGCGTTTCATCTTCTGCAAACAGGCTGTGGGTTGATGTTCTGCTATGGATAAAAGTATATGTGTATGTGATTGTCTTTGGGTAGGAGACGAATTTCATCACCCACTTAATTTACTCTGTAACTTATTTGCACTTCACTCCATTTCAGTTTCAAGAGAGAATAATATTTTATTAACTAAAGTGGTAAAATAATATACTGAATGAGGGATGCATAGTCTTTGTATGGTTTTAAAATGAGATACGGTCTAACATAACAGTGTGCTAGCCGGTCATAAAAATCGGCACGAGATTCATGCATCTGGCCTTGTATATTTCAAGTTTCTTTTTATTATTCAATATTTTTACTTCCTAAACGTTTTAATTCTTAACTTTAAAATTCCTTAGTCCATTTGGTTTATTATTTTCGTTTTTCTAGGGTTCTATTCGTGTTTCAGGTAAACATGATAATAGGAAAAGCACCAGGCCCTGATCAGATCCCTATCGAATTGTTAAAGAAATTACATGAAAACACAATTAATGACCTAAAGGTTATTTTAATAACATCTATGATACAGGATACATCTTGATGATCTAAGGAAATCCATCTTTGTCACTATTCCCAAAATTCCAGAACTTTTGAATGTTCCGAATATAGACTAATAAATTTAACAGACCATGTTACAAAATTACCACTGAGAATAATCCTAGAAAGAATAAAAGGCACTTTGTCAATAGAGTAACGTATATATAAAAGTAACGTATTATGTGGCTAGAGTAGGGCGTCCAAGAGTAACTTTTAACTCACCAATTAATATGTATTAATGGATGAACTGAAGGTATTGATGTCTTATAAACTTTACCCTTCATCGGAGGGGCTTTAATATGCTACTCTTTAAAGCGTAGTATAAAAATATGACATTGTAATATTCCATTTTTATTAAAAAGAGATCCTTTTAGATTGGCGTTCTCAACAAGACCACTATGATCCATATTTAATATACTGCAGTTCCAATTTCAGACTGAATATTGTCGATCCACAACATGTATTCAATAGATATAGTACATTTTGTTCTGCTGTAGATGTTCACATCGTTTATATATATATATATATATATATATATAACAGTATGCTAAAAATTACTGCGAGCACAATTTCAGAAATACTTAAATTGCACCACTTTAAATGGATGTGGCTATAAGTCGCGCTTCTGTTTTTTCTAGGTCCACTTTTTACAATTTATGATAAAATAAGTAAGGTATTTTTGGACATAATTTTATATGACCACTGTTATATTTTGCATTGTTGAGCGCATTACTCACAGCTGATATTTTATTTGACCACAAAATGTTGATCTTATAGTTTGAAATTGGGATTCTAAGTAAACCAGCAGAGTTTTTCCACATTATTTTCCTGTGTGTCTTAATAGCACTTGGAGTATGACATGATATGCAGCATTGTTACACTGAAAGAGACATGATCTGTCTCCACAAAAATGCCACAATGTAGGAAGTGTTACCTTATCCAGAAATTGTCGACAAGAGACTAGAAGAGACATACATATATGCCCAGAAAGCCAAGTTCATGCAGTAGAAAGCGCATCAGACTTCGTTATGTCTTCATTCTTCATTCTAGAATGATGGATTTGGGCCGAAGATATTCCAAAGTTAACTGCTACCACTCTGGCATTCGATTAAAAAAAATGATATAACGTGAGTTGTCACCCCAAATTTCAGACTTCTAACACCCTACGGAGTAATCACGATGTTCTTTATGTAAACAACATTATTTGGAAACAACTATGGCAATCAACAACATGTTCTTTACATGCTGTACATTGCTAGAGTTGATATTTGACTCATAGCTATCAGTCTATAGAAATTATGCAACTTTTTATATAAATAGCGATATTTTTGTATCACCATTGCAAGTTCTGTTCGTTCTGTTAATGGTAATAGGCTTCATAGTTCTTCCTGTACATTTCTTGACTAAAATGATAACATTCCATTGGGTGATGCAATCATTTACACCCATAGCCTATCGCAAAATAGCTGACCAAGACTACTACTGATTCAAAATTGGCATCCGTGGAGAAGATCAGACTGCAGATAAACTGCCAGCTTGTCGTGCTCCCTAAGCCAAAGCATTGTACGTTACCGTTTAACAGTGTAAAACCTACGGTCCATTTTTTTTTGAGTTTATGGGATGAAAAACCTGAGTTTCTGAGAGAGAGAGAGAGAGAGAGAGAGAGAGAGAGAGAGAGAGAGAAAATTGCCCGAAACAGAAACTAACTGCGAAATTGGTTGAAGAAAGGCATTGAAAAGGTCCTATAAGAAATTACGTTGCATTTGCATCCATAATGCTAGGTCGCCTGATGAAAGACGTTGTAAGACAAACTTTAGGAACTTTTTCTATCCCTTTCTTCGACCCAAATTAGTTGATCTCTGCCATTAGGGATCGGTATTTTTTCTCTCCCATAAACTCAAGAAAATTGAGTGTAGAATCCATACTATTTCAGAAAATAATATATTGCATTATGGTTAGGCACTTACGAGGTGGCGACACTTATCTACTCCTTTTCACTAGATGATGTTTAAAAATAGTGATAGCTGGGCCAGCTATCTCTGATTGAGATAGTGGGGGTACTGCATATACAAAAAAAAAAAAAAAAAAAAAAAAACTTTTTTTTCCTAATCAGTAACGAATTTATTAATAAATAAATTTACATATTAAAAATTGCTTTATTAAAATATTTCATCCTCACCACGAACAAACACCAATAATAAAAGTTTCGTATCAATAGCAATGACGAGTGCAAACGAATATCGGCATTAGATCGCAGTGCATTTGTTTTGTTTAACGATAATTGAAAAAATATAATTCTTTTCATATTTTCAATAGTGACACTCGTCATAATCAGCCTTGTACCTATAATAAATAAATAATTATATGTTATTTTAACCAAATAAAATAAGATTTACAAAAAATAGTTCACCAGGCACACACACACACACACACACACACACACACACACACACACACACACACACACACAACACACACACCAATAATAAACGTTTCATGCCGGCAAAGGTTGGTCGATTGGTAGAGCCTCTGCTACTAATGGCTCAGTTAAGTAAGTTTGAGCGCGGTTAGTAGTTGGAAGGGATCCAATCGTTCGATGCTGTTGGCACACTCTCCCTCGATGAGTCTTTGGACTCCCTGGAGGTGTCAAATAATAATAATAATATTATTGTTATTTCACAGAAATAAGGCGCGTAAGCTTACTAAAAATACACTGCCGTTTGAGGAGTTACAGTTGGGAATGATGTAACGTGCAATGACAAGAGCAAACGAATATCGGCGTTAGATCGCAGTGCATTTGTTTCGTAATCTAAAGCGTGAATCGAACAATTCCAATTATTAATTATTCAATCAATGTCAAAACATAAGCTGTAACCTCTAACATGTTGTACTGCATTTATATGATGTTGTAAGCATTGTTATTATTTAAAAACAAACAAAATTTAATTTTTTTCATTTTTTCCTTGGGGGTGCTGCAGTGTCGCAGTGCTTATGTATGGGCCGCCACTGGTGAAGACTGATTGCTCCTCACTCAGGCTAAAACAGTCTCACCTACTCCCTATGGGGAAAAAAGACGTTAGCGGATCGATATCTATATATAAGCATTGATGAGAGAAGCAGCTAGTTTCTTGATGAAAAAAAAAATAGCTAACACCTTTTATTCCCGTATCGGGAGTAGGCGAGGCCGTTTTAGCCGTATCTAACTTTTGGAGACTGAGTGGGCAGTTCAGTTTCCACTGGTAGCCAATCAGAGCTAGCTGGCCCAAAGCTATCACTAATTAAGCGGCACACAGTGAAGAGACGGCTCAACAAATGCCGCCATCTCGTGGTCCCTAACCCCAACGCAATACTTTAAATGTCTGAAATAAGAGTGGGTTCTACGGTCGATTTCAGTTTACCCGACGAAAAACAAAAACTCGCTTGCCCGCGTGTCACAGATTGACTAACTCAGGAACTGGTTGATAAAAGCATAGAAAAAGTTCCTCTATTCGGCGACCAGACGTGAACTTAAGTTTATCTTCGGGAAGTTTAGCGCTGAGGAGTGCAAACCCCACTTCCACTGAGTATATTTTATTAAACCAATAACAAATTAATACATAGCAGTAAAAATAAGTACGTCATAAATAGATACATCATATATTTACATTTGATTTAACCTACTTAAGGGTATTACTATTTCTTACAAGCAATTCATTTTGTGAACTTACTTTTTTTAGTTATTAACAGTGAATAGTTACATGAAAGTAATTACATTATTAGTTATATTCATGTTTTAACTCTTAATAACTTTGTTTTACTGCCATTAACTATTTAAATGTTAACTATTTTAACACACCGTTATCTGATTACACATTTTGATTTCTCAAAGTTTACTTAGCATTTCAGAAATTGTCTTATTAACTGATGCTCTCTCTCTCTCTCTCTCTCTCTCTCTCTCTCTCTCTCACACACACACACACACACACACACACACACACACACACACACACACACACACACACACACACACACACACACACACACACACACACACACATTTTTTTATATAAAGGTTCTTTCTGTTCAGTTTTATCTGAAAGGTAGCCCTGATTAATTTGATGCCTAAGGACTCCCATTCTTCTGCGTTCATCTTTTTCAAAAGGATAGAGTTCCTTATGACATCTTGGAAGTATCTATGGAACTTTGGATATTTTCACCACCTGTTCTGACATACAGGGCAGACTCAGACGTCGGTTTCGGGTCCCAGACTGAGGCCCCTCACTTTCAACTTACTAAGAAAATTTGATAATAGAATTTTTGATGTTTCGAAGAAAAATTTATATGATTTTTCGATAAAAAAATTCTTTTTTGCAAATATTTTGGAACCCCACTAACAACTTTTTCCAGAGGTCCCGCAAAAGCTCCAGTCGATCCTGTTGTCATACACATGGTCACACCTGTATGTCCAAATAGTAAACATATAGTTATAATAATTATAATAGTTAATTATGATTGTTTGTACTTTGCTCAACTTTTTCTCGTTTAGCCAAAATATTAGATTTTTATTTATTATTTGATTCTGTGGCATCCATTGTTTCACAAGACTTCAGATTTCTCCTGCTTTTTTACAAAAAAGTAGAAGAAATTGAACTGTTTACAGAATTGACAGGTTGCAAGACCATGCAACGATATTTTTTTTGCCACAATCCACATTTTGGTTGGTAAACATGCATGATGAACTTTAAAGAAAAATGTTTTATAGAACGGACTTATTTGGAAGACGATTCGTTGTCTTCCAAATAAGTCCGTTAAAAAACTGAGTCCGTAAAAACGTTATGTCCGTAAAAAACTGAGCTTAGTTTGATCTCTCTTCTATTTTGTTCTAGATTTTGAGGTATTGGAAAAATGGTTCGAGATAGTTTTGCATATATTGCTCTTGATATGGTATGTAGTAGCTTCTCAATGCTGTAATTTTCTTCTATAAACCGGTATTCTTCAGCCATTTCAGTGAACATTCTTGGTGGTCTTTTTTTGATCGAAGGAAGAGAGCTGATGACTTTGTCAGGAAGCCACTTTTATAGAAAAGCAATTGCGTATCCGTGGTATGATTTATTATGTGCTTTTACTGCAGTTATGGCTATGATTATCAATGTTTTTAGGTGTATATTACCTAGACCGAGATCGCCAGCTTCTATTTCGTGTAAGGGCGTTGTACGGCGCATTGGTTCATATTGTTAACCCCGTATGTATGTCGCAAAGAGCCTATAAAATTTACCTGCCCATTGTCCGTGGTTGGTATCGAATGTTATGTATTTTGTACCACAGTCGAAAGGATAAGTACATATTGCAAATCTTAGCTTTGCCTCTCACAGAAAGGTGTCTATTTCGCATATTACTATTTTTTTAAATTTTTTTTTTAATATGGTTCTATACAATTCTTTCCATTGATCTACATATGTGTCTGGGCTGCCAATTTTTATTCATAATACTGACAAATAGTTTTTTCTCAACATTCCCGCCGGTATTTTAGGTTCCTTTTTCAGTCGCCGAGACTTCTCCACAAAGACCTAAAAGCTGAGGCCTTTGCAAAGGAGTCCAATATTCTTCGACTTTTAAGAATTGCTTCGCTTTCCTCGTGAATATTTGTTTCTTGATTTTGTTTATTCATGTTTATTGTTCTAATTGGTGGTTCAAGTGTTCAAGTGCTAATACAAAGACGGCCATAGAGAGAGGGTCACCTTGTCGTATGCAATAGTTGATTTGGATAGGTGCGGAAAGTTTTTTATTTGATTATACGGCTTTCTGCATTTTCATAAAATATTTTTAACCAGTTCTTGCAGTTTGCTTCATATCCTATTTCTTTTATTACTTCAAAGATGTATTCATGGCTCACTGTGTCAAAAGCTCTTTCGATGTTGTCTAGACTTAGTAATATGCATGGTCTGTTGATAGTATTCGTATATACATCTAAATGTGTTATGGTATCTGCTATATTTCTTCTTTTGCGCATGACTGATTGGGCAATACAAGTTTCTGTAGAAATCTTTGTATTCTGTTTGTGAGAATGTTTGAAATTATTTTATAATCTGTATTTAACATTGTTATACCTCTCCATTTTTTTTTTTTATATCCTTCAATTATTGTGGATCGGAAACTTTTGGTATTAAGGTGATATATTCAGTGTTGAAGATTTTTGGTTTTGCCTGTTTCTAACATTTGTTTAATTATCCTCATGAACAACTTTTCAAACTTTTGAAAATATCGTTTGAAGAATTCACATGTTAAACCATCAGCTCCGGAAAATTTTACTTTTGGGAGATGCTTCAATCGTATTCTTGCATTCCAATACTGTAATGGGAGCATCAATTTCTTCAGCCTCCATTTGAGTTAGCTTGAGTAAAAATAACACGAATTTATTTCGTTCAATGGTACCACTCTTTTTTTTCTGCGAATAAAGCTGTAAAGTGTTTGTGAGACATCTTCAGTAAGTCTGCATCCTCTTGCAATGTTTCCCCTTCATTATGCAGAGCATTTATCCTTCTTCTTTCGTTACTGTCTCTTTCGCATAGCCAAGCAGTGGATGTTTTGCCTTCATCATTTTCCACAGCTTTTAAACGCGCCCGTAGCCATGCACCTTCTATTTCCTTGTATTGTAGTTCTTTTATTTAGTTTTTTTAATCGATTTATTTCTGCTTTTACTTGTCTGTTTGATCTGTTTGAGTGGTATAGGCTAGATAACTTTAAAATCATAAGAAAGATTCCGATAATTCGACCACACGTTTATTATGATAAATAACAATTAAAAAACAAACTCGACAAGTTTCGTAAGTCGCATGACTTACATCTTCAGGGGTCAAAGGTAACTAAAAGTTTAAACACACGAAATGAGAAATTACTCAAAATAGTTCATTCTATGCAGTTGTCTAACTGTTCATTAAATTGAATATCCGAATGTAGATTCAGTGCAATGCTAAATTTGAACAATGTTGGATGCTGTCATTTTGTGTTGTTCACTTTCACATTGTCCGAGGTCTGACTTAGGTATATTTTTTATCAATGCTGACCAAACTTGGTGTAGAATTAGGCCCTGGTTTCTGTTGCACTGTGTTGGAATTCTAAGCATGTTTGTAGTTTCTTTAAATTTCCTTATGAAACAGTTTTTTTTTCAATGTAAGACATGTTTGTTTTTTGCCAGAGTACATTATGGCCGGTGGAAGTTGTACGGAATGCTAAGCCTGATTTGTTTTCTCTTCTTTTTTGCACGTATTTTTGGTGTTCGTTCATACTAATTTCCCCTGATCTTCCCGTTTGGTCTACATAGCAGATGCCACAGGAACAATGAATATTATATACACCTGGTTTTTTTTAAAGGATGATGTGAAGGTTTTGGGAAATGTAGAGATCTTGAAATTTTTTCCAACGGTAGAAAAGCCACTTTGATGTTATGTTTGTTTAGTAATTTGGCCATTTTGTCTGTAACATTCTTGATGTATGGAAGCGTGATTGCGTTCTTGAAATTTGGCTTTTGTGAGATGATTTTAGGAGGTGTGTTCAGGATTTTTTTATAGTCTTCGGTTCATAACCTTTTTTTTTTGAGGATCTGTGTTAAATGTTGAAGTTCTTCCTTTCCTTGTTTTTCTGCTCTGGAAATATTATAAGCTCTGTCCCTCAAGTTTTAATTAAACCTATCTTTTGCGAGGGGTGGTGCTGGTGTGAGGCCGCATTAAGAAATCTCCCTGTGTTGATGGGTTTTCTATAGATGGAGAAGGATTATTTTGTTATCTTTTTCATTTTCATTGACTTCTATTAAGATATCAAGAAAGGGAAGTTTTTTATGCTCTTCTTGTTCCAAGTAAATTTTATGTTATTGTGTATATTATTCAGGCTTTGAAAGCAGTTAGTTCCTCTGTTGTTCCTGGCCATATAATGAAAATATCGTCTACACAGCGTAGCCAGATTTTCGGTTTTTTATGATAACTGTTTAAAGCATTATTTTTTAAATGTTCCATATAAATAGGTTAGCTAAAGCCTGGGAGAGGGGGGAGCCCATAGCCAGTCCTTCTTTTTGTTCCCAAAATTTATTTTGATACATGAAAAAATGTATTTTTTAATGCAATGTTTATAAAGTTCTACGATGTCCGGAGGAAAAAGGTCTTCAAGGAGATTCACTGTTTCATTTCTAGGAACATTTGTAAACAGGTTGATTACATACAAAGTTGCTAAGATGTCTGAAGGTCCTATGCATATATCCTTTACCTTCTCAATAAAATGTGCACTGTTCTTAATGAAAGATGTTGTTTTTCTTATGTGCGGTAAGATCATGTTGGTGAGGTGTTTTGCCAGATTGGAGGTAGGAGAGTCTCTTCCATCCACTATCGGTCTTAAAGGAATACCTATCTTGTTTATTTTTGGAACACCATATATTCTTGGAACTAATGGGTGTTTTGATTGTAGAGTTCTTTTTAGTTCTTCAGTCCAATTGAGTATCTTTTTAATTAGATCATTAGTTTTATTGTGAGCTCGCCAGGTGGGATCTCTGTCTAAAAGTGTATAGATATTAGTATCTAATTAAAAAGATACCCAATTGGGCTGAAGAACTAAAAAGAACTCTACAATCAAAACACTCAATAGTTCCAAGAATATATGGTGTTCCAAAAATACACAAGATAGGTATTCCTTTAAGACCGACACTACAGATGAAAGTCTAGAGGGATGCAATCCTGCGAACAAGCTGGATTTAGAAAGAATTACAATATTTTGGAGATGATATTCACACATTAAGACAGCTCGTTGAAAAATCAATTGAATACAATAAACCCTTATGTCTGGCCTATATAGACTACGAAAAAGCATTTGATTCAGTTAAAACATCTGCAACACTAAAAGCTCTTGAAACCCAGGGAACTGAGAAACCATATATTGAAACACTAAAACATATTTACAATAATGCAACTTCTGTAATTAAATTATATAAAAACAGTGAAAAGTTCCCAATACAAAAAGGCATCCGGCAAGGCAACACCATATCTCCCAAATTATTTACAGCTGCACTAGAGGAAGTATTTAGAAGCCTTGATTGGGAAACAAAAGGAATAAACATAAATGGAGAAAGGCTGCATCATCTGAAATTTGCAGATGATATTGTCCTAATAGCAGATAATCTTGAAGATCTGGAAGAAAGGCTAAAGCAGCTAAATGAAGCCTCCAGAGTAATTGGATTAAAAATAAATAGAGAAAAAACAAAAATAATGATGAATAAATATATTAAACATAGAACTGTCAAAGTTGAAAACCATGAAATAGAACAAGTTACTTCATATGTATATTTGGACCAATTGTTATCCTTTGAGGAGTGCCAAAGAAAAGAGATTGAACGAAGAATTCACCTTGGATGGATGGCTTATGGGAAAATGAGAGACATATTCAGAAGTGACATCCCTATGAGTCTAAAATATGGACTTGAACAGAAGCCCTAAACAATAAACTAAGAACAACACAACATCGCATGGAAAGAAATATGCTTAAAATAACATTAACATTAAGAGATAGGAAGACAAATACCTGGATAATATCTCAAACAGGTGTCATGGATATTGTAAAATACATTAAACAGGCTAAGTGGAGATGGGCTGGCCATTTGCCAGATGCAATGACGGGAGATGGACTAGAAAAACAACAGAGTGGAGACCAATGGATGGAGCAAGACAAAGAAGGTGGAGGGATGGGAACATATTGCAGGAGTGAGATGGATGGGAGAGGTAGAAAACCGAGTGATATGGAAAATCATAGGGGAGACCTTCGTCCAGTAGTGGACAGAACCAAAAGGTTGAAGAAGAAGAATAACAACAACAACACTACTACTGATAATACTAATATAGAAAAAAAAATGTATAGCCCAGATTTTTTAAATATTTTTTTTTCAGCCAGTTCTCGAGTCAGTCCATCTTTGAAACATACATGTAAGGTCGTTTTACTTCGAAACTCGGGTTTTCTTACTATGCCACTAAAAAAAATTGCACGTAAAAATTTACACAATAATGCTAGTTGAGAACCAGGGTGACCACCACTAGTACTTGCGTACTAGATCTAGTACTTTTTATAAATTGTTAGTGTTCTAGTACGTTCACCAACATATCTAGTATTTTCTTCCTTCTGAATAATAATAATAATAATTAAAATAACAATATGAGAGTTAGACATATGAGTTTAATACTTTTCTCTTCTCCCACCTCCCCATATGTCACATTCAGTGACACAAGCATGATTTCTCTTTTTTTCCCTCCCCTTCTGACTGTTCGCTAAACTTCTCTCCCCCCCCCCCGATCGCATACTCACGCAATCCGACTGGTATTAGCCAATGAAAATATATTCTTCGTTATTCAAATACTTCTCGGCGTTGTAAGATCATTACAACAAAGAAAATAAGTGCAAAAATTAAATATTTTAATATGAATAACCACTTTTTATTGATGCACGTAATTTGGACCCCATTGAAAAGAGAAATCCAGCCGACAATGGTCAGTTTTTAGACATAGAAAATGTATATAAAGAATGGAAACTTTGAAGACTGTAAAAGCATTGAAAAAAAGTCAAGAATTCATGGTTTTTTGGAATAAAGTTTTTGAAATGAAAAATGCTGTAGGAGAACAAATGTTTCCTAATTTAACAACAGCACTGCGGAACTGCAGCATCCCCAAATTTTCTCGATATATAAATATATTTATTAATTTATTTATATTTGCTTGTAATATTTAATTTTATCATGAACAATCCTATACAATTCTCTTATTTTGTATAAAAAATAATAATAATTCATCTTTTAGCACTTAGGAGGGCGAAGGACGCTAGCAGTGTCATATTGCTACGCGCGCAAGCATATGCACTGACGTCATAGTGAGTGCGAGCTATTAGCGTAATACGGCACTGTCCGTCGCGCAGTTCCACTCTTGTTTATATGCAGTTTTCGCCAGTAGTAGTATTCGTAGTCCTTATCATGTTTACTCCGTCTCTTTAAATATTACAATTTGCAAAAATTGTAAATCCATTCCTTTAATTACAATTAAAGGAATGGATTTTATTTTAAAATAATTTTGAATTATACCAAACTATAATTTTATCGATAATAAATATTTTTTTTTAAAATTTTTACCATAATTTTGATATTTTATTCAAACATGTATGCACTGTACTTACAGTGTGTATGTATATTTTGAAAGGTGCACACCCTCCCCCCCACCCACGATTTCAAGCCACCACTAGTAATACCATAAAATGCCCTAAATAGAGTGAATGAAAGACAAGCAAATAAAAATTTACTACTTTTTTTGAGATCTAGTACTTTTTTCCTGCATAAGTTGGTACTAAATATTTTTGCTGAGTGGTCATCCTGTTAAGAACATGAAGTGGCAGTACTTGTCTCCATCGTATCTAAGCGCTAGCTGACGATCGCATTAATGTTTTAGAGATGGCCAAGATAAAGATTTCCTATCACAGATTTCCAAAAAACAACTAGAAACTGCTGTATGCTATCTTTTTTTGGAAGAAAAATGCACACTAGATTTATTTTATTTCATACTTTCACATGGTTCGCACAGTGCTTAGTGGCTGCTTTCAATCAATTGGTTATGGACTCGAATCATATTATGGCATGGAAACTTTGCATGTCATTGAGTGGTAGATGATTACAATCGTCTAGTGTGAAAATAACTTTCTCCCTTTCGGAAACCTATAGTGGCTTGGAAAGATACTCATCACATTTTGGATGAGTATCTCTAAAGGAGCGTTTTCTCGCTTATTCTGACCCTTACCTACCAGTGGAGCATGTGTTATAGGTTTGCACCACTAGCAGGAGGGAATGTCATAAAAAATAATAATAACTCAACTAATGCCTTTTATTCCCTTATATGGAGTAGATGAGGCCTATTCACCCTATTTAGCCTTTGGAGACAGTGGGCAGTTCAATTTCCACCAGTAGTCAATCAAAGATAGCTGCCCTAAATTTATCACTAATTATAAGTGCCAACCAATGAAGAGATGGGCAAACAAGTAGTGCCATCACTAACAGGATATGTCATTGAAATAATGTGGATTCTATGGTCGATTTTCTTGAGTTTGCAGGACGAAAAACCTGCTTGCCAGAGATTGAATAACTCGGAAACAAGTCAAAGAAAGGCCCAGAAAAAGTTCCTCCATCTATCTTCAGGGAGCCCAGCGCAAAGGATTCAAGTGCCACTTCCACGGAGCTACACAGACCTCAGAAAACTAATTAAAATAATTACATTTAATGTAATGGACTGTCTCAATAATTTATTCATTGGTGTAATTTGAATGATATAATTATTGAAACAGAGCTCTCAGAATATGAATTGATTGTCCTATATTATCTGGTAGCTCAGACACATAAGTTTTAATCCATTCCTAAAGATTGCTCAAAGGAGTACTGATATTTTTAAGCTAAAGCAGGAAAGTCTGGAGTTTTCTGAACTGTTGTGTAAGTTACCAATATTTTATTTTATATTCTCATAGGATGCTGGAAATAGGTGTTGAGATACTCTCCATGGAAGATTTCTCTATCTGTGACATCATAGTCACACAAAAACAGCTATTCAAATAAAAAAAACCAAAATCTTTGTATTTATATTCTTTTTTTTTTCCAATTATCTAACTGCTCTCTTTCAACATTTTAACTCGCATCCAGTTTTCATTTTCATTAATAATGTGAATTTGTTAAAGTGACGACCAGAAACCTACATTTGTGCAATCTATTCTATTACGGCCTCAATCCACAAATGTTTATAATATCTGTATCTCTCATTATTTTGAGAAATTATTATTATTAAGAGACACCTCCATGGAGTCAGGAACTCACTGAAGAAAGCCATCCTAATTGCACCAGCTGTCATACGTTTTTGAATTCATTCATGCTACTTGCACACACAACATCCAATGGCAATCCATTCCAATCACATACCACTCTATGAGAGAAATATCTCTTTTGACAGCATTTAAGGGACCCCTAAAAATTTCTCCATTTGGAAAAGTTTACAACATTTCTCTTGCAGCCTGGCATACTTGTGTGACAGTATTGAAATTGTATTTATCATCTTTTAAAAATAGTAGAAACTGTCCCGATTCATCATTAAAATGCATAATATCTATATTGTTCTTATACTTCTCTTTTAATTTTTCCACATAGCTCAGGGCCCCTGGTGGCTGCCAGATCCAACACCTGCTTGATCTGTCTCTGCAAAAGGTCATATAAACATAGGTTTGGAAACACTGTCCTACAGAGATAGCAGTGTATGTGAAAGTGCATGTCATACACTACTGCACACATGAAATGATCAAGGAAAGCAACTACCTATGACTACATCACAGTAAATGTTTGAAATGGGCTCCATGAACAGCAATACATGATATATAGCATCTTCTGAGCAACTGTCATACACATTCAAGAAGCTCCAGACTGTTCTACAATGTCACACAACCATTCATGATCCTTTGCCAGAGTCTGTTCAGTAGGTTCTGATGTAACATAAACACCAGTCTTCAGCTATTGCCATTCAGAGAAATCCAGTGGATTCACATTGGCAGATCATGGTGGTTCAACTGGCCCACTTGTACCTATCCTATGGCCAGGATAGGCATGATCAAGATGTTCTCTAACAGTTAGATCTAGATCTTCCCCTAACAGTTCAATGAAAATGCCTAGAGTTCCATCATGCATGAACCACATGTGCTGCCATGTTGCTAATGTCACATTCTCTGACATCAGTAGTACCTCCTCCAAGCATTGCTGGTACCCCTGGCCATTGAGTATTGATGACAAGAACAATGGACTAATGAGGTAGTCTCCAATGATGCTAATCCAAATATTGACATGAAATCTTTGCTGGAACTAACTTATTCATATGGACTGAACTGCACCCAGTGATGCATTTTGTAAAAGTTCACTATGTAGCTGCAGATTAATTGAGAGTCATCTGTAAAAAAAGCACACTATGGAGACTGGGTTTAGCATAACTTTGTAAAAGCCAATCAGTAAAGCTAACTAGAGGGGATAATCATCTGCATCTGTTGCATGTGATAAAGATATAGTTGCTCCTGATGATAGATATGCTATACAGTGGAATTTGACATCACCTTTGCGACTATGTCTGACAACATGTTATATCTCTGTAGAAAAGCATTTCCAGACTTATGTTTATATAGGTTCAGAAATGCTTTTCCAGATCTATGTTTATATAGGTTCAGAAATGCTTTTCCAGACCTATATAAACATAGATCCTCATCTTATCGGAAGTAAAACAAATATCCAGAGTGTGGCAAAACATCTTAAAACATCCTGTATATGCAGAATACAAATTAAAAGTTTGAAATAAATGTTAGTGAAAAGTTGAGCTACATTAATGAAATATATGAAATCTTAAAACCAAAAATAAATATCTGTTAATCCCCCCCACCTGAAAAAAAAGATGGGATGCTTCTCATATGAAGATAAATTTTATTTCCTGGACAAGTGCCAAACAAAGAGAATGATATCAACATATCTCATCCACATGGCCATTAATTCTAGCCACTTGTCCAAAAATTTAGCCAGATTCCTTCATGACTACTACAATGGAGAATGTCATTCCTATAAAGATCTCAGTTCAACTGGTAAAATCAAAAATTATAACCAAAACAAACTTGCTGACAACTTAGATACTGTATCCCTTTTTAGTAATGTTCCAGTGGATGAAGCATTAAACATGACAAGTGACCTCTCTTAACCAGATATGGACACTTAATTTTATAACTGTTCTTTGTGAAGTATTTCAAATTTATACTGAATGTATATTTCAATTATGTGCTCATTATTAAAATGAAGAACAAGTCTGTGCAGGTGTTGCCTGGAATAACACTTCGTAACAAAAATCCGTAAGTAATTTAAAGTTGCATTTTAATAAAACTGCATGTGTATTTTGAATTTCTATGATTAATTGGAGATGAATTTTGGTTTAGGTATTTTAATTAATCGAGGAATATTTGCATAAGGATACCTGTGTAAGCAGAGTTCACCCTCAGAAACTCGGGATTTTCATTCCGCATATAAGCAAATCGGCCAGAGAACACACGCTGTTAACAGACAAAATTATTAGTAGTAGGTGACAGGTGGCTTTATGATCTAGCTCAGTCTGTTAAGTGAGTCACTCAAGATAAATGTGTTGAGTTTTGACATTTTGCATGTCTGAAAGAACAAAGAAGAATATATTAATTTTGTTTTAATAAAACTGCTAGAACAGTTAGCACTTCTTTTAGTCCTCAGAACAGCCTGAGTTTGTTAAGGGCATGGATACCACAAGGACTGAATGCTTTCCATAGAGATGCTGGCATTCAGATTTGACTGTATTCTATAATTGCTGGCCTGGTTGGCCGAGTGGTTAGCGTATCCGCTCTCTCCAGCCAAAAGGCTGCGGGTTCGAATCCTGCCGTGGGCATGGATGTTTGTGATTGTCTGTGAAAGCACTAGTGGTGGTAGTCGGTGGTAGATGGCGTTGGTGTTAGATGATGAAGGTTGCTGGAGTAGTGAGACGAGGAGTTGTAGAGTTGATGCCCTCCCTTGATGAGTCTTTGGACTCCCCAGAGGTGTGATATAATAATAATAATAATTGCCCTCAGATTAGAAAGCAGCAGATCATCATGAGTAGTTGGGTTTTGATATAATGACTGAACAGAAAAGAAGAATAATGAAGTGACACTCATATTATTAAAGATGCCAAGAAATTATATTATTGGTTTCATCTTTTATCCAAGTGTAAGAAAAAGAAAATTCTATGGAGGAGGTACAAGACAGTTAGTGATGAACGGATCCATGAAGAGTATAAAGTTCAAGCTAGGAAGGTGACGAGCATGATAAAGAAAGAAGAGGTGCAGTATGAGAAGAGATTGGCTGGTCAGGCCAAGGTTAACTGAAGGGAATTTTTCTGCTATATGGCAAGCAAGAGAGAGAATAATTATGGCAGGTTAACACTGGTGGATAGTCATGGCAGCAGAACAACAGTTGCAAAGGATATAGTGGAATTATTGAACGAGCACTTTATCAATGTATATCATACTGGTGTACATGATGCAGTGCAATATATAGAAGAAAGGCGAGTATTAGGAGAATTAGAAATGAAAGAATCAGAGACGTATCAGGTGTTGATTGGGTTAGATGTTAATAAGGCTGTGGGAATGTATGACATATCATCACACATCCTTAAGGAATGTTCACAACAGTTAGGTATGCCCTTGACTTGGTTATTTAATGAAAGTCTTGCAGTGAGTAGTGATCCTAAGGAGTGGAAAGAAGCAAAACAGTACCATTCCACAAGCATGGTTCTAAGACAGAAGTCTTCAACTATAGGCCAGTCTGTATAACTGCAGTTGTAGTCAAAGTGTTGGAGAGATTGGTTAGGAATAGAATACAAGATTGGGTGATGGATATAGCATTATTTATGAGGGTCAGCATGGATATGTAAGTGGTAGGTCTTGTTTTAGCAATTTACTTACATTTTATGATAAGATAACAAGCATGTTAGATAATGAGAATCATATACAGTGATATTCTTGGACTTTGAAAATGCGTTTGATAGATTACCACATGATAAGTTGGTGTACAAGTTACAGAGGATGGGAATAGATAGTATATTGGTTAGATGGATCAGAGATTGGCTCTCTGAACGATACCAACAAGTTGTGTATGATGGAGCAATGCCTCCAAATAGGAGGGTAACCAGTGGCATGCCCCAGGGTTCTGTTTTTGGGCGCTTCCTGTTTAACTTGTTTGTAAATGATATATCATATGGACCAAGTGTGGATCTTCAGTTGTTTGCTAATGATGCAAAGTTAGAGAGAATTATAAGTAGCATTGCTGATGTCAATTCTCTTCAGGAAGATTTGAATAGACTTTTGACTTGGACAAAGGAGTGGGGGTTGCATTTTAATATTAATAAGTGCAAAGTGTTACATTTTGGAGTGCAGAAATATAAGGCTGTGTACTATATTGATGGTGCTGTACTGCAGGAAGTGGATGAGATTCGAGATTTTAGGAGTGATGGCTGACAGCAGACTGAAGTTTGGAGGGCATATTGCATGTGTTGCAGAGACTGCACATCGTAGTGCTGCTATGATAAGAAGTACTCCAACATATATAAATAAGGAAGTGGTTGTGTCACTGTATAAAGCACCGATCAGACCACACTTGGACTATTGTACTCAATTTTGGTCACCTGCTTTTCAGTGTGATGTGGAAACACTGGAGAGAGTCCAGAGCTGTGGTGTAGCTAGAGCTTTTGCTGCCCCCCGGGGGGGTCCCTGAGTTTGCCTCCCCTCTCAATACACATCAAAAATACCACAAAAACTCAAAAGGACATACTGTATAGGGAAATGAATGAAAACACTATGTTTATTTTTGAAGTAAACCTTTAATTTCAATATTCTAAAATGTTATTTTTCTTGCTTTTCTGTTTAGCAAAATCGTCGATGACATTGGCAAAATCTATTTCACAGTAATGTAGGTAATTCTTAATCAATTTTATTTAGAAAAACTCCTCTCACAACTACCAACACTTACAGCAATTGTGAGGAAAATTCGCAGTAGTATTATAATATTTGAAATGAGTTCTCGATACTATATTTTAGAATTAACTGCAAAAGTTCAAAAAAGGTTCAAAGTGTCGCCTGGGGAAGACCCCCCCCCCCCCCTAGCTACTATGCCTCTGGTTCAGAGGTGAGTGTCTAAGACAATATCAGGACTTTTGAAATACTGGCTATGGATTGCAGAGTTTGGTGGATAGGAGGAAAAGATGTGATATGAGACGTTTAAGTTGGTGAGAGGATTTATCAGATTAATCGGGAGGAGATTATAAAAAGAATAGAAAGCAAAAGGGGAAGAACCTGAGGCCATCCTTGGAAGTTAGGTAAGAGTGTGGTGAAGAGGGGGGATGTGAGGAGTAGATTTTTTACAAGGAGAACTGTCAGTGAATGAAGCCTATCACCAGAATGTGTTGTTAATGCAAGAGTGTTAAGGATTTTAAGATTAGTATGTTAAATATGTTATCAGTTGAATGAACCTCCCACAATGAGTCTGCCAACTCCATGGAGGGAGAAATAATAATAATAAATTCATCCCACCAGTATTCGATGTGGTTGAGAGCAGGATACTATGCAGGGCAGTCAAGTTCTTCAATAACATCTCATGAAACTATTCCTTCATAGACCTCATTTTGTAGAGAGGGGCATTACCTTGCTGATACAGAAAAGGATCTTTGGTGAACTGTTGTCATAAAGTTGTAAATACAGAATTGTATAGAATTGTCATTATAGGCTGCATCATTAAGATTCCCCAGTACTGGAACTACGGTCCATGAAACCGAACCATGAAAACTAGCCTGACTATGATGCCTCCTCCACCTACACCAAACTTTGTACAACACATTCAGACACAACATTCTCCTGGTATCTGATAAACCCAGACTCATCTGCAGGACTGCCAGATGGTGAAGCATGATTGATCACTCCACAGGACACATTTCCACTGTTCTGGATTCCAATGGTGGGGAGTCTTAGACCATGTGTTGCCCTTGCAGGTGTTAAGCATTTGTGTGTGGCTGCATGGCCATGGACACCCATGTTCTTCAGCGCCCAACAAAGTTGTGGTGCTGGCATTGCTTATAGAGGCATTTTGGAACTTGATAGCAAGTGTCCAACCAATGACAGGCAATTTTTTGTGCTACATACTTCAGCACTTGGTGGCCCTGATCATTGATTTTTATGTGCCCTAACAGATTGTGATTGTGCTGTTGTTGCTCCTAGAAGGTTTGACTTCATAATAGCATCACTTACAGTTGATCAAGGCAGAAGTTTCCTGAACTGAATTACTACAAAGGTGGCATCTTATGATAGTATCACATTGAAAGTTACTGAATTCTTCATTATGGCCCATGGGCCATACTGAATGATCCAACACTATTGCTAGTGTTGGATCGTTCTTGTTCTGTGATTTGCACTAAACACATCTGGCACTTACTTATTGTCATATTGATCTTAAATATGTATCACTGGCCTGTCACTGTGTTGCACATCTTATTCCTCAGCATCTTCCTTTATATGCTTAGAATGAACATCATTCTGTCTCTGGAAAAGCAGTGGATTCCATATATGATGAGGATGCAACCAATAAAATAGCTCCTCACTGTCATCATTGTTGGCAGTCGTTCAACTATTGGTGGGTGTATAGATCACTGTTTAGGCAGATGAATGATCCACATCTCCCTCCATAGTGGTAATGTGCTTTCAGGAGGCGCTGATGGTTCAGGGATATGTGTCTATGCAATTTGATGCTCTTTTCTTATTCTTGTCTTCTCTTCTTAGCTTCTGAGCACTCCTGTTTCAAAATATTGAAACACTATACAGTCTTGCCTTCCTCCATTTTAACCAATCTTGAGCCAGAGCTTTCCTGTTACTTATATAGATATTATTTTTCTTCATATTCACCTTGAGAAAACAATTATTTTACCTTTGAAAGGTGGGTCAGACTTCTTCGGGCCCTTTCTAATATATCTCATTTCTGTGAAAACCAGGTGACCAAACATGTGTATAATAATCCATATGAGGCGTGACCAAGGTCTTATACAATGGACCTTGTCTTATATAAAATATGACCAATCTAATAAAGTTAATGATAGATGATAATTTCCTCAAAGCTAGAACAATTATCTTCATTTAAAATACTTTCATATTAGTGTGCCTATCTTTCCATTGAATCTTGAGGATTCTACAGTTGGTATTATTATTATTATTATTAACAGCAGACCTCCATGAAGTCAAAAGACTCGCAAAGCTCACACATAAAGCTCATCAAACCATGCTTTAAACTCATTCAATGTGTCTGCATTCATCACACTTTCAGACAATGCATTTCATCCACCAACCACTCTCTATGCAAAGAACCTGCTCCTCTTCTCATGCTCACACCATCCTTATACTTGGAATTTCCAGGGACGGTCTCTTGTTCTACCTCTGTCTCTCATTTTATGAAAACTTTCTTCCACATTAAAATGGTGACAACCCCTTAAAACTTATATGTGTCAACCATATATTCTATTCCTCCTATTCATGTGGTTCTGTAAATTGCATTCCATCAATAAATCATCATATCTCACATTCTGGAGGCCATGTTCTTTAGTCAGACTTCTTTGGACCCATTGTCATATATCTCATTTCTATGAAAATCAGGTGATCAAATATGTGCATAGTAATCCATATGAGGCGTGCTCAAGGTCTTATACAATGGAATCCGAGTATCTTTATTTCTGCATATTAAGGTGCTCCATATCATTGCCATAATCGAAAGTGCTTGACTTCACAACTTGTATACTATGACCCCTAAATTCATGTCCTTGTTCACCATTATCTCTCCTACTCCTTCAAAATTTCCCTACAAAGTATATATATATACTTTGCACCCCATTCTTGCCTACCAAATTTCAGACCCTTACATTTTGCAACACTTTGTTCCACTCACATGCCTACTCATACAGTCCATCCGCTTTATTCCTCATCATTCTCCCCAGTTTTGCATCATCTGCAATTACATTTATGCCAATATCATTAATACAAATTATATAACAATGGCCTTGAACAGACGTCTGCAGCACACCGCTAGTGACTTTGGGAATACTGCACCCCTATACGCAGTTTGCTGATACCTCTCTGAAAGCCAATCAGAAATCCAAATAACTAATTCAGTATTATATCTTTCCAATTTAGTTGCCAACTTGTGTGACAATCTATTGAAAGCCTGCCAAAATTGATTATATCACTGTATATGCATTTGTCACCTTGTTGTAGTCAGACATGACCTCTCTAATTGGTTAAACATGCTTGCTAACTATGCTTTACACCTATGAGGTGCATGAGGCCATGAGTTTAGCGTGCCATCCTCTTCGGTCGAGTGCTGCTTCTCTTGCTCTCCCCCAGCTCGACTATCCTAATTTGTTTCATTCTTCGATTACCATCCAGCATCATGCCATTTTGGGCCCTCCCCCTCTTCATTTTACCATCAAGCACCCATCTCAATGCTGTTCTTGTGTGTTCTGATGTTGGCATTCTCAATATATGGCCTATTCATGTCCATCTGCGTTTCTTTAACTCTGTTGTGATGGGTTTTGTTTTGTTGTATATTTCAATATTTGAAATTTTATTTGGCCAGTAAATTTTGAGAATTCTGCGAACACATTTTGTTTGGGTATTTCATTTTCTTGTTGTTTGGGTAATTTCCATGATTCACTTCTATGAAGTAGTATAGATTTAACAGTTGAATTAAAAATTTGTGCCTTAAAGTTTATTTTTATATGTGATGATTTCCAAATTTTCTGTAAAGTTTTAAATGTGTAACAAGTTTTATTATTATTATTCAGACCACTATGAAGTCAAAAGACTCATCGTGGGAGATCCTTCCTAGAAAACACAAAGTCTATCATACCACTCCTTGAACTCATTGACCATTCATGCTCTCACCACTCTATCAGGCATTGCATTCCAGGTTCAACCACCCTCCATGCAAAGAAACCACTCCTCATCCTCTTACTCACAGCTTCCTTTCATGACTTCGAGGGATGGCCTCTTGTCCTTGCTCCTTCCACTCCTTGAACTCATTGACCATTCGTGCTCTCACCACTCTATCAGGCATTGCATTCCAGGTTCAACCACCCTCCATGCTAAGAAACCACTCCTCACCCTCTTACTCACAGCTTCCTTTCATAACTTCCAGGGATGGCCTCTTGTCCTTGCTCCTTCCCCCGTTCCACCAAGCGAAAGAACTCCCAAGTGTCAACCCTGTAACTACCTCTCAACAGTTTAAAAGTCTTAATCATATCATCTTCTTTCTTCTATCTACAAACTCTGCAGTCCACATTCCCTCAGCCGATCCTCATAACCAACATTTATAGTCCTGAAATCATCTTTGTTATCTGCCTCTGTACAAAAACGCCTGTTTTTATTCTTATTGTAATGTCTTCGTTGGTACCACCTTCCGTGTTGACAGTTGCTCCGAGGTAATTAAAAGTGTTTGTCACTCCTACTTGATTTCCATTTGTAAAGATTAGGGTCATTCTTTTTACTTTTTTTAAATAACAAAACCTGTGGTGAGATCATAATTAAAAGAAACACACGTATTAACCACAGTGAAAATTATTTAATTGTAAATATTTCATCCTACGTATCTTAGGACATCATCAGTACAGTAGTTTAAACAATAATAGGAATAACATACAGTTAGGGCGCATGAAATCATGCGTCCTAACTGTATGTTATTCCTATTTTTGTTTAAATTACTGTACTGATGATGTCCTAAGATACGTAGGATGAAATATTTACAATTAAATAATTTTCACTGTGGTTAATACGTGTGTTTCTTTTAATTAATTAATTCTTTTTACTGTTGATCTTTAATATTTTGGTTTTCTTCTCAGTGATGTATAAGCCTATTTGTTTAGCAGTTTCCTCTAGCTTTGTTGTCTTAATTTTCATGTCTTCAAATGATAGTAGTACAATGTCGTCAGCATAGTCCAAATCTTTTAATGTGATATCAATGTTCCATCTTATTAAAGTTTTCAGGTTTTTCAGGGTGTGCCGCATTATGCAGTCTATAAGAATGATGAAAAGCATTCCAGACATGACTTAACACCAGTTTTGATGTCAAACCTTTCGGACATTGTTCCATTTACTAGAATTTGCAAGTCTTTTATGATATTTATTATTTTGTCAGGGAATCCATAAATTTCAAGATTTTCCATAGGCATTCTCTATCTATGCTGTTGAATGCTTTAGTAAAATCAATGAAGTTAAGATATATAGTTGAATTTAGTTCCACACTATGTTTAATTGTGTTTCTAAGAATAAAAATTTCATTCAATGTGCTTCTTCCATTTCTAAAACCTACTTGACCATAAAGTGATTACCTGAGTGGTTGCCAGCAGTGTGAGGACCTCTGTGAGAAAAGGGTATATGTGGAACTACAAAGGGAGGGGGTGATTATGAAGGGTTCAGGAGACAGCTTGCGGGTGTAGCATGGAATGAGGAGTTAGCTGAAAATGAGATCAGTAGAGCTTGGGGGATTTTCAAGAACTATCTTGTAGAAGCAATGTCTAATTGTATTCCAATGGTCAGAAGGCTAAATAGGGTAGGTATGAAATGGATGAATAAAGAGATTAAGCATGCGATACAGAGAAAAAGGGCATTATGGAGGCAGCATAAGAGAAGTGGTAATAACCAATTCCATGAGGATTACAAAGACCAGGCAAGGTGGGTGATTTGGGTTGGTAAGGGTAGCAAAAGTGATGTTATGAGCAGCAGTTAGTTAATGAAGCCAAAAAGAATCCTATGGAGTTCTTTCAATATGTAGCCAGCAAAAAAAGGAATGATTATGGAAGGATGACATTGATTGTGGGAAAAGGTATAAAGACAGCTGTTGTGGAAGATATAGTGGAGATACTTAATGAGAAGTTCATAAAGGTCTTTCAATCTTGTGAATGTGATTTCATGGAGAGATTGAGAGCAGTTGATGATGGGGAGGAGAGAGAGAGATTGACTGTAAGTGAGCAAGAGGTGTATGAGGGGAGTTGAGCAAACTAGATGTTAATAAGGCTGTGGGACTTGATAATATATCAGCACGTATTCTGAAGGAATGTGCCAAGGAGTTGACACCTTCCCTGACATATTATTTTAATATGAGTCTTGCAATGGATCAAGTTCCCAAGATTGTACCGCTTCATAAAGGAGGTGATAGAACTCAAGCATCAAATGATAGCCCTATCTGTGTTAGGTGTTGTTGGATCGTAATTTCTGCTCAATCATGTGTTATCGTCTTATAACTCACTCTCTCTCTCTCGTTAGTATTTAATTAGTTGTAAGCTGATATATCATCTGAACATGAAGAAAATTTATAGTATACTGCACCACTCCATGTTCTGAATTGCAAGAGCAACTTTGATAAATCAACCTTCAACTGTACCAGGTTATCATAAGCTGATTTTAGGCTGAGGTTTTCTTTATTACATAGGGTTTCCACTAAGATTCGAATTGTTTTAATGAGCGGTGCAATGAAAAAATCAGGCAAATACAAGATTCAATTCAAATAAAATTATTTAATGCAGTGACATATAAATTACATCATAATACAATATTCCAACAGGGACATTATGATTGAACGAATATAAAGCTCTCATTAAGTCACTAGTATACTACTCAGCTCAGCATAAACTTTATAATTAAAGATTACATTTAACAGATCTTATCCTTCTTATTACAAAGAATTTATATCATAACTCTACTCTGATTAAGGTTACATTTCAAGACATTTAAATATCAAATCAGTTCAAGATATTCAGAAAGAATACAACTCATGAACCATCAGACATTCATTTGTACTTCTCTAAGCTCAGTCAATCAATTTTAGTTCTTGTAAGTTCGAGATTCCTAAATTACAACAAATAGGCTTCTCAGTATTCTCATTCAGTCAATGAATACCTAATTCAATAATATAGCATTTATCACTTGAAGAGGGAAAAGTCTTAGCACATCACATATTAAATCTTGACCCGCTGAATACAGCAACTAAGAACAATATACTATCGGCGGAATTAATTTTCGTTACTTCTCACTAAGTATAGCAAAGGTAATCTTACCAGGACCAGGATATAGCTTCATCACATCTTAAGGAGATCTTATCTTAACAACATTTTTAAAGTCCTTGCTGACTATGTCCTGCACTATTCCACTGCTAGGTGTTAGGAAGTTTTGGTAGAGATCCAACTCCGAAAAAGGTTAGTTAAAATGCCAAGTGATTCCCAGTCCTTTCGGTATGTCAAAATTCCCCTTCAATCTCTAGCTACTGTTCTCTACACTCCCCTACTCGATTCTCCTTTTTTTTACTTTCGTTTTCGTATCCGCTCCTTCCTTTTTCCTGCCAAAAACTGGTTCTCACCGGTTTAGCTCACATCAAACTTGCCTTTCCCTTCTTATATAATAGTTCACGCTCCAGCATGCGCTAGGAGAAATTTGCATGTTTTCTCATAACAACCAATCAAATGATAGCACAAAGAATCTTCTGGATATATTAAAATTCCATATATTACAGTTTCTTATATTATTATCAAAGGAATAAAGTAAATAAAATAATTGACACTTTAATACAGAGCTTTTTCGTATCTATCATATGTTTTAAATTCTCATCATCATCTCATCTAATCCGATTGGTAATGGGTTGAGTCCACTAAGAAGAAAAGTTCTCCACTTATCGCGACCTTTAGCCATCTCAATCATGACTCTATAGCTAGGTAGATGTGAACGTTCTTTCAGCAACTTTATCCAAGTACTTCTTGGTCTGCCTCTAGGTCTTTTTCTTCCGATATATCCATTCAGAGCTAAATATGGGAGTCTATGAGGGGGCCATTCTCTGAATATGACCAAACCATCTCAGTTGATGCTTAATGATTGTGTCTATTATATTATCTGGGAAGTCTAAATCTGTTCTGACTTGATCATTAGTCTTGTGTTGCATCCAGCGGGTGTTATTAATTTTTTTGAGGCATTTCATTTCAAATGCTTGAAGTTTCCTGATTGGTTGCTGAGTTAATCTCCAGGCTTCTGAAGCATAAGTAGCCGTTGGGATAATAATTGTTTTATATAATTTTAATTTTAGACTTGTTGGGATTTTTTTATTTTTCCATATTTTGTTTAGTTTATTCATTTTGGTCCAACCTAGGTTTAGCCTGTGTTTTACTGTTTCCATATTGTTGAGGTTACTAGATATAAGACTGCCAAGATAAACATATTTATTATCTTGTTCCAGCAGGTGATTTTCAAGATTTAAAGAAATATTTTCTTCTTCTCTACCTATCTTCATTATTTTTGTTTTATGAAGATTTATTTTCATACCATAAGTTTTACAAGAGTCATTTAAAATATTAATAGTTTTTTCTAGCTGTGGTTTAGAATCTGCTAAAATAATGATATCATCCACGTATTTTATGTGATTAATGTTGGTACCATTGATTTTTACACCTGGTTCATCGGCTATGGTTTTACAGACTTCTTCTTGGAAGAGGATAAAGAGTCGAGGTGAGGGAGGGCATCCCTGCATTACACCTTTCTCGACTCTGAAATTCTTGCGGTTTTAATGTTGTTTGTTTTAACAAAAGCTTTGGTGTCTCCATAATAATTTGTAATAAATGTTAAAATATCAGAATCCATTTTTACGTTTTTTAGGATAGTAATCAATTTGTTTCTATTAACTGAATCAAAGGCTTGCTTAAAATCTATAAAACAACAGTATATGGGCAGGTTGTATTCCCAATATTTTTCTGCTATATTATTAATGATGAAGATATGGTCTATAGTGGATCTATATGGCCTGAATCCTGCTTTGTTTTCCTCTATGATTTTTTCTGTAAACACCTGTGTTCTCTTTTGTATAATTCGAATGAATAGTTTATAACTATGACTTAAGTGTGTTATGGGTCTATAATTTTCACATATTCTTTTGTCTCCTTTTTTGTGAATTGGTATAATAATTCCTGTTTTCCAGTCAGTTGGAATTACTCAAGTATAAAGAATTTGATTAAATAAATTCATTAAGAAATTAATGACTTCCTTGCCACCATATTTCCATAGTTCTATAGATATTTCATCTTTACCCATAGCTTTTGAAAGTTTCATTTGTAATTGCATTTATAATTTCTGCTGAGGTTATGGGTGGTGCCTTTTCACATATCATCTTTTCTGTTATAATTTCCTCCTCCTGTTCTTTTTGAAATAATGTTTGTTAGTAGTCCTTCCAAATTATTTTAATACTTTGTATTGACCCAGATTCTAGATTGTTTTTATCTTTCATTGTTAATGGTTTATCTTTATAGATCTTAGTTAATTCTTTGATAATTTTGTATACCGTTTTATTATCATTTCTTTTATTAGCTTCTTCGCAGAGTTTTGCTTTTTTCTCCAACCAGTTATTTTTGGCAGATATGCACATTTTATCAATTTTGTTTTTAAGATTCTTATAATGTTGTTCATTTTTTTCTTTATTTTTTATATTTAATATATGCTTTGCTGTTCTTTTTTCTTCTAAAGTATTTAGAATTTCAGGGGTTATCCATTCATGATTTGGTCTTGATGTTGTACCAAGTATGTTTCTTGCAGTACTTGTAACAATTTTTTTACCTTGATTCCATGTATTTTCTATATTGTCATAGGATAATCTTCTAAACTCATTTCCTATTAGTGTCTGATAATTATCTTGCATAGATTTCTCTTTCAGTTTTGACAGGTCCACTTTGTTGATAGGAGCTCGTGATTTACGATACTTGAATTTTAGTTTAATTTTTGCTGCTAGCAATTCATGGTCAGTGTCGAAGTCTGGAGTTTTTAAAGTTCTAACATTTTGCACTGATGATTTCCAATTGCATTTGATTAGAATGTAATCAATACAGTTCTTTGTTGTGCCATCTGGTGAGGTCCATGTGTATTTGTGGGAAGGTCTATGGAAAAAAAGGGTGTTACAGATAATAGATTATTTGCTTTACAAAATTCTAAAATTCTTTTGCCTCTTTCATTTCTGTTATCAACTCCAAACCACTCCATGCCTGGGGTGAACTTCCCAATTTTGGCATTAAAATCTCCCATCACTATTAATATATCTTTCTTATTGGTCTTGTCTATTAGATCTTGCAACTAATCATAAAAGGTATTGATTTCTTCATCTTCATGTGACTGGTCGGGGGCGTAGATTTGAATAATTGTAAAGTGAACATTTTTTTCTTTACCTTTTAATCTGATAGCGATCATTCTTGGGCCATGTGGTTCTATGGCCATGACTGCATTTTGTAGACTATAATTCACTAAAATGGCAACTCCTTCTTTATGTATATTGTCCTTTCTGCCCGAGTAGAATAGTTTTCCTGAATTTAGATTTATAACTCCTTCTCCTGTCCAATGGGTTTCAGCCAAACCTAAAATGTCCCATTTAATCCTAGGAAGTTGTTTTTCCATCAAATTTATTTTCCCAGGTTTTAACAGTGTCCTTATATTTAAGGTAAAGAGATGCGAAATTCTATTGGCTGACCACATACTAAACTTCTCGACTGCTCCCTGTGATCTAGGATCAGTTGCGTCGGTTTCCTCGGACACAGTAACATTCTCTTGACACAGTGGAGACTCCTGATTCTCAACTGTTGAATGGCAGAATAATGCAGTGGGCTTGCCACTCCTCTGCTGCATCCTTTGGTCCACGACTCCTTATTCTTTATTCGGAGCAACCCATTGGGGTTTCCTTCATCTGCCACCCGAGGGACGCACCTGGTAGGAGTCAGGTCTCCCCCAGGGTTTTAAATTCACATAAATAAAATTAACTAACAAAACTTAAAAGGAATTACATGAATAATATTTTATAAGCAAGAAACTAATAGAATAAATTTAAATAAGTCCCGCTTATGATATGGTAGATGATGTTAATTATGAATGAAGTATTATTATAAATATCTTCATTCACAATTTAACAGTGTTGAGGTTAAGTTATTGCAGAAGCTTGTGAAAACTAGGATCCAGAATTGGGTTGAAAACAATGGTATTATCTTTGATGGACAGCATGGATTTGCTAAAGGGAGGTCATGTTTTAGTAATCTACTTACTTATTACAATAAGGTGACTGCTTCCTTGGACAGAAGAGAGGGATACACAGTAATATACTTAGATTTCGTAAAGGCTTTTGATAGATTACCTCTTGATAAGTTGATAGTCAAACTAGAGTGGATGGGGTTGAATATTAGATTAGTGCATTGGATTGGAGACTGGCTATCTGATAGGTATCAGCAAGTTGTGTATGGGAGAGCAATATCCAGGAAAAGCAAAGTCACTAGCGATGTGCCTCAGGGGTCTGTTTTAGGGCCACTACTGTTTAACTTGTATATTAATGATATTGGCGAAGATTTGGATGGAGATATCCAGTTGTTTTCAGATGATGCAAAGTTGGGATGAACCACGAAGAGTAGGGATGATGTTGTGGCCTTACAAGAAGACTTGAATAAATTGAGTGAGTGGGCAAGGGAATGGGAGTTCGATGTTGCAAACTGTAAGGTTTTAAAATTTGGGAAACAAAGATGGATGCAGAATTTATGCTTGGTAAGGATATATTGTCGGAGATGAAGGAAATAAAAGATCTTGGGGTGATAGTGGATAAGGATCTGAAATTTAGGGGACACATTGCCAAAATTGTAAAGACAACACAAAAAAACACTTCTGGGAATGATGCAGAGGACACTCACTTATAGAAGTAGGGAGATTCTTGTTCCATTGTATAAGGCTTTGATTAGGCCACACATAGACTGCTGTGCCCAGATTTGATCACCTGGTTTTCAAAAGGACGAAGAGATGTTGGAAAGGGTCGAGAGGTGACTGACTAAGGTAGTTTCTTACCTCTGGAATGTCGAATATGAGGAAAGATTGAGAAGATGCAATTTACAGAGTCTGGTGGATAGGAGGAAGAGGGGGAGATATGATAGAGACCTACAAGTTATTAAGGGGGGGGTGTTATAAGATCAATGTTGGAGAGGTTCTACAGAAAACAATGGGAGATCAGGGGAGAGCCACAGGTTATCCCTGTAAACTGTATAAAGAGGGTGTGAGCAGGGGAGTGAGAAGCAGGTTTTCTGCATGCAGAGTTGTGAATGATTGGAAAACCTTGCATGAGAATGTGATGTCTGCAGAGAATTTGAATGTGTTTAAAGCTCGGTATGATGAGCTGTGTGTATGATAAAAGGATCTCCTAGAGGAGTCTTTGACTCCATGGGGCGTTGGGTAGTAGTAACAATAATAATTATAATAATTCTAGTGAAGTTCTTTGATGGTACTGACAATAGGCTGATTCCCCTCCAGTTGGTACAGTCTGTAAGATCACCTTTTTTTTTGGAATTTTGACTATTCGTGATTCTTTCCAAGTACTCGGAACCTTCTCAGATGCCCAGATGAAATTAAACAGTTTATACTGTATAGTTGCTATTTTTAGGTCAGCTTTGAGCAATTCAATACTAATGTTATCATTTCCACTTGCTTTGCTATTCTTTTGGATCTTGACTGTTTCCATGATTTCTTGCACTATGATTTCTTCCATGTTTACATCAAGTTTGAAATCATTTGGTATCTCCTTGAAAGGGGACGCAATATTTGGATTTATAGAATCATGCTTAGCATTTAATAGTTCTTCAAAGTACTCTTTCCATCTTTGTTGGACTTCTTGCTCTTTCTTCTGGTAGGTTCCTCCAAGTTGCCTTATAATTTTATAAACTTCTCCAAAATTTCCGGTATCATTTGTTCTCTGAGCATTTTCAGCAACAACTGATAGTCAGTAGTTTCTCCTGTTATTTCTGGCAGAGCACTTCACCATCTTACATAGGTTATTTAATTCACAGAAGGATATAAAAAGTTCTCCATTTTCATTTTGTTCACCACTCGCATCGTTTCCTATAGCACGTTCATCATCTGTCTTTCTTTTTTCCTACTTTAGCATTCATGTCTCCCATCAAAATTAGTAGGCCAATGTTTAGGAATTTTATCAACCACTTTTTCAAGTTGATCATACACTTGAGCTTTCTCCATTTCTTCAGCATCATTTGTGGATGCATATGATTGTACTATGGTCAATTTCATGAACCTGGGAGACATTGGAAGGTACTGATTAAAGTTTTTTAATTAATATTTTAGTATATATTGTCATTTCCTGAAAAATTTAAAGTCTGTAATATTGAATGACATAATAGCTAGAATGTGTGACAAGAGAGGACTGGAATATGTGCATGCTTGGAGTCTGTTTGAGGACAGAGAGGAATTGTATGCGAGAGACCGCTTACATTTGAATGAGGAAGGACGTAGGCATCTGGAGAGATTGCTGTTCTGAACAAGTCAGTGTGTCCCAGGGAGGATGGTAGCAGGGATGGCTTCTTGTGGGAATGGGTACTTGGGAGAAGGGGGCCGACATCAGCTAACACTGAGCCCAGTGGAGTCTAGAAGGGATAATGCTGGGTATAGAAACAACGGCATTTATATGCTTTATACTAATGCCAGGAGTATCCGGAATAAGGGAGAGGAATTGGTGGGCATTGATAGCATCAGCCTGGCCAAAAATTATTGGGATCACTGAGATGTGGTTGACAGAAGAAGATATAATAACAGGAATAGAAGTCGCTGGGTACAGCATTTTTCGGCAGGATAGGAAGGGAAAGCGTGGTGGTGGAGTACTGCTTATGATAAGTGACGACCTATGTCCTCTAAGAGTGGAGACATTGGAAGGCAGTAGCACTAATGCTTTTGAAAGCATATGGTGTGAGGTACAGGTGAGCAAGACAGGATATTTAGTGGGCTGTTGCTACAGAACCCAGGAGCACAGAGGGTGGGAACCAGGAAATGTTTAGACAGTTGAGTTTGGCAAGTGCAAGAAGAATGATTGTTATGGGAGATTTTAACTACAGTAGTATAAACTGGGGAGAGGAAGATGCATGTAGCAATAAGGGAATGGAATTTCTAGAATTCTTGAGGGACAAATGTCTTAGGCAACATGTAATAGAGGGAACAAGAGGTTCAAGAGTTCTGGATTTGGTTATAGCATCAGAAGAGTTGATAATAACTGAGATGACATCTCTCCCACCAGTTGGAGAGAGTGACCATATGGTTTTGACTCGGAAAATGAATAGACATGCAGGAGTATCAAAGAGACAGGAACATATGTGGAATTATAAGGCAGGTAATTATAATAGTCTTAGACGTCAACTTTTGGAAGTTTCATGGAGAGAGGAATTGGAAGGCCGGGATATCATTAGTGCGTGAGAAATTATGAAAGAATATTTGTTAGCAGCAATTGTAAGTTGTATACCATGAGTGAACAAGAGGACATAATTTGGAGTAAAGTGGATGACAAACAATATTAAACAGGAATTGCATGCAAAAAAGAGGCTATAGAAGAGATATAAGGAGACAGGTGAAGAGAAGATGCATGAAGAGTATAAGACACAGACCAGAAGAGTGACTAGTATGGTAAGGAAGACGAAACTGGAATATGGGAAGAGTTGGCCCTAAGATCCAAAGAAAATCCTAGGAAATTTTTTAGATATGTGGCCAGTAGGAGGAGAAATGACTGTGGAAGAATGATATTGTGGGATAAAAATGGGAATAGAGTGACTGATGCAGAGGACATAGTGGAATTTTCAATGAACACTTTATTGGAGTATTTCATCCTGGAGGAGTCAGTTTTAATGCTAGAAGGATTGGGCAGGTTCGAGGTTTAGAAAGTGATAAGTGACGACCTAGAGATCTGGGGTTTCAAATATTGAGTACTCAGGATGTCAGTAAAGCTGTGGGACTGGATGTATTTCACTACGAGTTTTGAGAGAATGTGCTAGGGAACTGACAGTGCCTTTGACCTTGCTTTTCAATGAAGGTCTGGCTGCGGGAAAGGTGCCCATGGAATGGAAGGAAGGTAAGATAGTGCCATTGCATAAGGGTGGTAGCAGACTGGAGATGTCTAATTATAGGCCAGTTTGTGTGTCATCAGTAGTTAGTAAGATCTTGGAAAAAGTAGTGAAGGACCGTATACAGCATTGGGCAGATGACGGTAATGTTATCTGTGAGAGTCAACATGGATTTGTGAAGGGGGCGCTCTTGTTTTAGCAATATGCTAGTCTTTTATGACAAAGTTACAAGAGCATTAGATGAGGGAAAGGCATATACTGCCATTTTCTTAGACTTAGGAAGGCATGTGATATTTAAGTTGGAGCACATGGGTCTGGATGTCAGATTGGTCAACTGGATTCAGGATTGGCTGTCTGATAGGTATCAGAGAGTTGTGTATAGTGGGGCAGTTTCAAGGAAGCAGAGGGTTACAAGTGGAGTCCCACAGGACTCAGTACTGGGACCTATATTGTTTAACCTTTACATCAGTGACATTGTCAGTAGATTGCAAGGGGATATTCAGTTGTTTGTGGATGATGCGAAGCTGGGAAGGATTATCAGTAATAGTGCAGATGCAGCAGCCCTGCAAGAGGATTTGAATAAGTTAGCTAGATGGGCAAATGAATGGGGGTGTCTGTTTAATGCAGCAAAATGTAAGGTCTTGAGGTTTGGGAAACATCGATGGGACACTGCATATTCTATGGGAGGAGTTATACTGGAGGAAGTAGGGGAGACAAGAGATCTACGGTTGATGATTGATAGAAACATGAAATTTAGGGAACATATTGCAAAGGTGGTGAAGCTAACACAAAGGATTGCTGTAATAATGAGAAGGACACTGACCTGCAGAGATAAAACAGTTATCATTCAGTTGTATAAGACCCCGATCAGACCACACTTGGACTATTGTTCTCAGATTTGGTCCCCAGGATTTGAAGGGGATAAATTAACTGTGGAAAGGGTACGAAAGTGGATAACAAAGATAGTTTCATGAGTGTACAATGATAGTTATGAGGATCGACTGAGGGAATGTGGACTGCAGAGTTTGGTGGATAGAAGGAGAAGGAGAGGTGATATGATTGAGACTTTTAAACTGTTGAGAGGTGGTTACAGGGTTGACACTGGGGAGTTCTTTCGCTTGGGTGAACAGCAGGAAGGAGTGATGACAAGAGGCCATCCCTGGAAGTTACGAAACGAAACTGTGAGCAAGAGGGTGAGGAGTGGTTTCTTTGCATGGAGGGTGGTTGAACCATGGAATGCATTGCCTGATGGAGTGGTGAGAGTGAGAACGGTCAATGAGTTTAAGGAGTGGTATGATAGACTTTGTGTTTCTTAGGGGGGGGACCTCCCCTCGATGAGTCTTGATAGACTTTGTGTTTCTTAGGAAGGACCTCCAATGACGAGTCTTTTGACTCCATTGAGGCCTGAATAATAATAATAATAATAATAATGTAGTGCAGCTTGCTTCTTTGTATATATGTGTATACTCTAGATGATGACCTTAATGTGAAGGTCAAAACGTGTTTATTTTGGTTTATATTAAACTAAAGTTTTACTCTAACACAGTAGTTGTTTCCATAATTTGCATGATTTATTCTGATCTCCACTCCATGTAAGCATGAAGGGAAGGATTAATTGTTTTCTGTTATCCTTGGGTTGTACATATTTAGTAAAGCTGTTTGTTTGATGCTTTCAAGTTCTTATTTAAGTGATCCTTCAGAGGAATAAATTTTGTGTGCTCTAGACACTAATGCTTTTATTAAACTGTGTTTTTGAGATGGATGGTGGGCTGATGTATTGTGGATATAGAGTCCTGTTAAAGTTGGTTTTCTGTAGACATAAGTGGAAATGGATCCATCATGTTCCCATTGTATGTATATCTAGAAAGGAAATTTCTCCTGATGATTCTTTTTCAAGTGTGAAATTAATATAAGTATGTAGGTTGTGAATTTTATGTAGACATTAATATGAGTAGGTAGATTGTGAATTTTATGTAGAAATGAATGGAGTTTTGGTTATGTGGGACTCCAAACTGTAAAGATGCCATCTGTAAACTGCAACCAAATAGATAGTTTTGGGTTGAGAGAGAGAGAGAAGAATCTTTCTTCCAGGTGTTCAAGATATTGGCTATGTTAAGTGACAGTGGTGAACCCATTGCCGTTCCTTCCATTTATTTGTATAGTTATCCTTCCACATGAAACCAGATGTCATTATAAATTTGAATAAGTCCACAATGTCTGATGGAAATTTTTTGGACTAGAAATTCTATTGTTTCAGTATGTAAAGTGTTTGTAGATGTAAAAAGTTCTTCATTTTCATTTTGTTCACCATTCACATCGTTTCCTATAGCCCGTTCATCATCTGTCTTTCTTTTTTCCTACTTTAGCATTCATGTCTCCAATCCAGTCAAAACTTGCAATCATGTTGCAGATGCCAGTGTTGAGTCTTTTATTCTTGCAAGAAATTCTGTGGAATTTTTTATTGGAGAAGCTGAGTGGCCACTGAACATTCCATCATCAGAATTAAAAGCCCTGAAATCTATAAAATGCAATAACATCAAAGTTATCACCAAAGCTGACACCTGTAGTCTTAGATTGCAAATCCTATGATTGTAAAATGAAATTACTTCATGATCGGAATACATACTCCCAGCTTAATATGGATCCCACCAAATTCATCTTAATGAACTCAACAAGTTATTGGCTACATCACCATCTATAGATCAAAAATCATCAAAGACTCAGAGCATATCATGCAAGATCCTCTAGAATATATGGCTAACCAAAATTACATAAAAGTTATTATCCACTCAGACCTATTGTGGATTCCATAGGCAATCCTGCATTTCTGACTAATATTTCTCAAGATTTCTGACTAACCTTCTTTGCCTCCTTGCTGGCAACTCAGCTTCTTGAATAAAAAATTCCACAGAATTTTTTGCAAAAATAAAAGACGTATAAAACTGGCATCTACATACATGATAGTGAGTTTTGACATGCACTTTCTCTTCACTAATATCCCTCATACCAAAACTGCTGAATCTAGCCTCAAAACACTTAGTTTAATCCTTTATCCAAGTGTGAGCAAACAAAGTTTGCGCCTGAAAGTATCTTCAGGACTGGGGTAAGGTGGTACAACACCAGGGCACTCCTTGCAAAGGTGGAGCAAGCTACCAACACTCCTATCTCAGTATCTCCCATAATGCAAAACACATCTCCTTGCAGATATGTCTAATGGTATGCATTAAGGGAAGGGTCACAACCCAGACTAGTTTCGACCTTTATTGAGGTCTCTTCAGTGGGAGCCAGGCCCAAGTGGAGATACCAGGCAGAAGCATTAGCAGGTCATCTCTACCTATAGGAGTTGCCAAATGGTGTGCCACCCTTTTTTAATAAATTACTCTGGATTTAGAGAAAAATAAACTTTCAACATCTTTCTCTAAATCCAGAGTAATTTAAAGAGTAATTAAACTAAATTTATTATATTCTAGCCTCAAAACATCTATCAGATGTGGCCTTATTAAAATTTACAGTTACATCTGGTAACTTTACATGGAAGGATAAATTATACAAACAAGTGGAAGGAATAGCAGTGGGCTCACCACTATCACCTAACTTGGCCAATTTTTACCTTTAAACACCTAGAAGAAAAAACTCCTCTCTCAACTCAAAACCATCTATTTGGATTGAGAGAGAAGAAATTACACATTCAACAGGAACATAATGGATCCATTTCTACTTCCCTATACCAAAAACTAACTTTTACAGGGCACTTGTTATCTTATACAGCAAGCAAAGGAACGAGAAGTTCACAGGATGCTGATATAGCACACAAAGACAAATGCAACAAGTGGCACGAGCTGTTAAAAAAAGATAAGTATTAGTAGTAAGGAAAGATACTATTGTGTTTATTTCATGACAATATTGGTTTTAAAGTTTGCGGTAATCAAATTGATGATTTTTTTGCATGTTGTTGTTTGTTGTTATATGCTATCCAGTCATTTTTGACTCTTGGTGATCTTGTGAACAAAGGCTCTCCATCTCACTCAGCCTCTTGTCCTTTCTTTCGGCAATTGTAAGTTCAAGTTGGTAAGTTCTTTTATGTTGTCCATCCAACTCTTTTGTAGCCTTTTTCTTCTTCTCATTCCCACAATCTTCTCCAACATAACTGCTTTTCCAATGATTCATCCACTCGCATAATATGCCCAAAGTAAATCAACTTCTGTTAAGCAATCATCACCTCCAAGGGGCATTTTGTATTTATATGTTCTAAAATTTTCTTATTAGTCATTCATGCAGTCCATGGGATTCTTAATAGTCTCCTCCACATCCATAATTCAAACGAATTCAATATTTCTTCCTAATAATCCAGCTTTCACATCCGCCCATCCATTCATTCATTACTACTGGAAATACCATTGCTTTGACAATTTTAGCTTTCGTAGCTTTACTCACACCTCTATCTTTCATAATTTTTGTCAGGTTTAGCATCGTTTTTTTCCCCATGACTATACGTCTTTTAATTTCATCTTCACATTTACCATCATTTCTGATTCTGGACCCCAGTAAATCATCACTTTCAATGATTTTTATTTTGTCTCACTCTATTATAAATTCATTTAAATTTCCTGAAGCCATCACTTTTCTTTTACTAATGTTTAGATTAAGCCTGGCTTTGTTACTTTCCATCTTTATCAATAGAATCAACTGCTGCAGATCTTCCTTAGTTTCTGCTATGAGGGCGCATATTGTAAATTATTTATTTTTCTATCAAATATCTTAATTCCAGCTGGATCTTCATCTAAATCAGCCATTCTCATATTATATTCACCATAAATATTAAAAACATAACGCGACAGTATACAATCCTGTTGCACCCCTTTTTCCACTGGAACACTGTTTCTCCAAAGACTGTTTTTACTGAACCTTCTTGGTTTTTTGTATAATTGTATGGTATTTAGTTAGGATTTTACAATCTCAGTTTTGTCTCCACATTTAGCAACTTTATTCAACATGGCAACCACCAGTTTTGCTATTAGCCCTAGCTCCCCCCCCCCACCATTTAAAGACTATGTTATTCATAGCCTAGATGCCACTAGTGTGTTGGAGGATGGAGAGAATGTTAAAGACCTACATACAGATTTATCTTTGGATAATTAAGGGGACAGAGATGGTTTGTCTGATGGCCATGAATGTGTGTGTGTGAATGGCAATTGAAAGCATGGAGTATGGAAGGAGAACTGCTGAGAAGGGAGATGGAAGGAATGAAAACTGAGTTGAGGAGGGTGAATGAAGATCTTGGGAGGATTAGAGCAGTTGGCTAGCATGAGAGGAATGAGAGTAGGTGTAAGAGAACAGCATCAGAGAGCAAATGAGAGAGGAAAGGTGAGAAAATGGAAGAGAGGAAACTTCAGAAAGACGAGAGAATGTGGACACAAGGAATAGATAGGTGAGAGAGGGAGAGTGGAAGAGAAATGAGAGAGTGATTGGAAACCTTGGGGATGCCAATGAGAGAAGGATATGTGTGTGTGTGTGTGCTCTCAGGGTGGAGAATCTCAGTGGAAATAACACTAATGGCTTTCAGCATATATGGTGTGAGATGGATGTTTATAGGATAAGATATGTAGTGGGATGTTGTTACAGACCAGAAAATATAGATGTGATGAGCAGGAAATGTTTATTATTATTATTATTATTATTATTATTATCATTATTATCCCAAGACCTCATGGAGTCAAAGACTAATCTGGGAGGTCCTTTTATCACACACAGCTCATCATACCGTGTCTTAAACACACTCCTTGCAGACACCACACTCTCAGGCAAGGCATTCCAATCATTCACAACCCTGCACGAAAAAACCTGCCTCTCACTCTCCTACTCACACCCTCTTTATACAGTTTCCAGAGATGACCGCTGGTTCTCCCCCCCCCCCATCTCACACTGTTTTATGTAGAACTTACCCAGCATTAATCCTATAACAACCCCTTGTAGGTCTCTATCATATCTCCAATAATCCAGCTTAGGCAAATTAATTTGGCAAGTGCAAAATGAGCGATCATTATGGGGGGACCTCAGCTATAGTGATATAAACTGGACAAAGTAGACAGCATGCAGTAATAAGCGAACTGAATTTTTGAATTTCTTGAGGGACAACTGTCTTACGTAACGTGGTGGAAGGAACATAAGGATAGGAAGTTCCGAATTTGGTCATAGCATCTGATTGTGACTTATATTACATGTTGCTCCCCCCCCCCCCCATTGGTGAGAGCGACCATGTAGTCCTGACTTGGAGGATGAATAGGCATGGGGAGGTATCAAAACAGAAGGAAGTTATGTGTGGAATTATAAGGCAAGTGACTATCACAGACTTAGAAACCAGACTGCAGCAGTGCAATGGATGAAAGAACTTAAAGGAAGAGGGGTTGTTAGTGCATGGAAGATACTTAAGAAAAAATTGTTGACAGAAATGACAGATTGTATACCTTGAGTGAAGAAGATTGATGAAGTAATTTGGAGTCAAATGGATGAGAAAAGGAATAAAAGAAGAATTGCAAAAGAAAAAAAGAGCATGGAAGGCAAAGGGATAGGTAGAGAACAGTTGTATGCAAAATATAAGGCTCAGGCTAGGAAAATAATTAGTATTGTAAGGAGAGAAAAATTAGAATATGAGAAGAGACTGGCACTACAATCCAAGGAGAATCTCAGAGTTTTTTCACCTATGTGGTGAGTAGGAGGAAAAATGGTAGTGGATGGATTATATTGCTGGATGGAGATGGGAATCGGGTGACTGAAGCAGATGACTATTTAATGATCACTTTATTAGAGTGTACCATTCTGGTGCTATATGCTTTATTTATAAAAGAATAAGGAGTAGTGAAGTGTTAGAAATTAAATAGGAGAAATTGGTAAGCACTCGTATACAGAAATGGGCAGATGAAGGTAATATTATTTATGCAGGCCATCATAGATTTGTTAAAGAGTGCTCTTGTTTTAGTAATCTGGTTATATTTTACAATAGAATAACAAGAACAGTGGATGAAGGTAAGCCATACACTTTCATTTTTATTTTTAAATTTTTCAAAGCATTTGACAGGGTGTCATATGACAAGCTGATTTTTAAGTTACAACAAGTGGATCTGTATATCAGGTTAGTGAATTGGATTGGTGATTGGCTCTCTAGTAGATATCAGAGAATTGTATAGGGGAAAACAGTATCAGGGAGTAGGAAGGCTACAAGTGGAGTTCCACAGGGCTCAGTCCTGGGTGCATTGCAGTTCAATCTTTATGTTAATGATATTATCACAGGACTACAGGGAGATTTTCGGTTGTCTGAAGATGATGTGAATCTTGGGAAGGTTATAAGTAATAGTGCTGATTTTTTGTGGTCTACGAGAGGATTTGAATAAGCTGGAAAGGTGGGCAAATAAATGGGGATGTCAGTTTAATGCAACTAAACGTAAGGTTTTAAAACTTGGGATGCTTCATACTTACGTGGTGGAATTATACTGGAAGAAGTGGAGAAACAAGGGATCTTGGGATGATTGTGGATTGAGATTTAAAGTTCCAAGGACATATTACAAAAACTTTGATGACACTGCAGAGAAATGCTGCAATATTAAGGAGGACATTGACCATGAGAGATAAAAGTATGCTGGTCCCATTGCATAAAGCTCTGATCAGACCACATCTGGATTTCTGTGTTTAGATCTGATCACGGTGATTTGAAGGGGATGAAGTAACCCTTGGTGAGGGTGCAGATATGGATAACAAAAATGATGTCAGGACTATACAACAATGATTATGAGGATAGACTGAGGGGGGGGGTGCAGACAGCAGAGTTTGTTGGATAGAAGGCAATCGCTGGGGGGGTGGATATGATCGAGGCATTTAAGCTGTTGAAGGGGTATTATTGTATTAACAGTGAGGAGATTTTTCATATGGTAGAACAAGGGAAAAGAGCAAGGACAAGATACCATCCCTGGAAGTTGCAAAAGGAGGTGGTGGGTGAAAGGGTAAGAAGTAAGTTTTTTGGATGTAGAGTGGTAGGAACATTAAATGCATTGCCTGAGAGGGTGGTGAACATGCAGAATGTGGATGATTTTAAGGAGTGGTATGATAGACTGTGTTCACTAATGTTGACCTCCCCACGATGAGCCTTGCGACTCCATGGGGTCACAAAAATAATAATAATCTCTGAACAAGTGGCAAAAATTATGAAAAAAATATAAACACAACCCAAGAATAACAAAGAAAATAATTTGTTATTCATAGTGTTATATATGGTATAGAAGTCCTATATTCATAGGACTTCTATACCATATATTAACAGCATGTCTGAACAAGTGGCAAAAATTATGAGAAAATATAAAGTAATCTCTACCTACAAACCAATCAACCAAATTCACAACCTTTACCTTCTCCAAAAGACAAACTTGCACCAATGATGCTACTTGGCATATACCATGTTCATGTAACTTGTCTTAGTACTGATAAACAGGAAGATAGGATAAACAGTCAATTAACATATTTCTGAACATCAAACACCACATCCAGCTCATCAAACCTCATAAATCTGACCTAGCAAGGGGACAGTCCCTTCAACAAGGGATTGAAAATACCAGCAACAGGATCTAATGGGAAAATATCAAACTATTACATATATAAATATGAATTTTTTTATACAAAGAAAGTGCTAAAGCCTTGCTTCATTGACCTAACCTCAATTGTAATCACTGCCTTACAGATCCTAAAGTGTGGAAAAATGCTATCCTTAATAGTATTAAATAAATTTATATTCTAAGTTTAAATTATTTAATTTTATTTTCAGCCCAATAGTTTTTAACCAATGAAGACATTATTGTATGTATAGGGGGATTCCAATGTAATGCATGTGGTATACTATTTCTTTTTGTTGAAAGTTTATTTTTCACTTGGTTAGAGTATAATAAATTTAGTTTAATCCTTTATCCAAGTTGAAGAGACCTCAATAAAGGTCGAAACTAGTCTGGGTTGTGGCCCTTCCCTTAATGCACAACATTAGACATATCCACAAGGAGATGTGTTTTGCATTATGGGAGATACTGAGATAGGAGTGTTGGTAGCTTGCTCCACCTTTGCAAGGAGTGCCCTGGTGTTGTACCACCTTACCCCAGTCCTGAAGATACTTTCAGGCGCAAACTTTGTTTGCTCACACTTGGATAAAGGATTAAACTAAATTTATTATACTATTTCTTTTATTCATATTCCTTATTGTTGTTCTCTGCTCACATTGAAAATGTCTTACAATACATAAGATGAAATATCTGTACAATAAATAAATTTTAACTGTGGTATACATGTGATTCTATAATTATCAATACTCCACAGGCCTCATTATACAAGTAAATTGGTGAACTATATTAGAGGAAGTGTTGGAAACAAGGGATCTTGGAGTGACAGTTGATAAAAATTTGAAGTTTAGAGTACATTGTAAAGGTCTTTAAGGTAAAACAGAGGATGCTGCAATACTTCAGAAGGCTTTGACTAGTAGAGATAAAAAAGCGGCAATACTATTGTATAAGGCCCTGATCAGACCATATCTGAATTAATGTTCTTAGATGTGGTCAATCGGATTTGAAGACAATAAATTAACCTTGGAGAGGATACAAAGGCAGATAACAACAATATCAGAACTCTACAATGTTAGTTATAAGGATAGGCTGAGGACAAGCACATTATAGAGTTTGGTGGATGGAAGATGAAGGAAAGACATGATTGAGACATTTAAACTGTTGAGAGGTATTTGGAGGATTGTAAGTAGGGAAATTTTTCATATAGCAGAACAAGAGGAAAGAACATAGACAAAAAGCTCATACTTGGAAGATGCAAAAGGAGGTGATGAGTTGTGAAATTTATTGTCCGACAGGGTGGCTATTGTGCAGACAATGAATGGGTTTAAAGAATGGTATCATATGCTTTATGTTATCTAAGATGGACCTTGTACAATGAGTTGTGACTTCACTGGACTCTGGAAAAGTAATAATAATAATCTTTTACTCCCTATACATTTGGTCTGGTTATCTTTACACACACACACACACACACACACACACACACACACACACACACACACACACACACACACACACACACACACACACACACACTGTGTGGAAAGAAGTCACCGGATATCCCCATGGGCAAGGTGCATCATGCCATGTAACAAGTCGTGTTTGTAGCTGCAATAAACTGGAATACAATGTGCCAAGTCAGTGCAAAATGTGTCTGGATGAAATGGCCTGGAGAAGGAAACTGACAGACTTGGAAATAGGCATTGTGATAGGATGCCAAGTTGCAGGCTTATCTGTTTGGCAAACTGTTGATAAATCGGACCATCCCAGGTTAACAATCAGTGATACCATATTGAGATGGAAACATACGGAGTCAACTGCAAGTGTTACCTGCAGTTGACCATCAATCACACTCACCAAATATTACTGTAGGGTACTACAGTAATATTTGGTGAGTGTGCATTATTTGGTGAGTGAGTAGTACTATTACAAGGATAAAATGTAAAAACCACCATTTTTTAGTAAACACATTAATAACGAGTTTCAGGCATTGACTGGACATGAATCTGCACAAAAACACTCAGCATCAAGGCTCATAACATGGGTTTACATGGTAGGACTGCAATATGCAAGCCCACATTACCCTAACTGACATACAGCATCATCTGCAGTGGTGCAAACAGCATGTACAGTGAGACATGGAAGCTTGGAAAGTTATGTTATGGAGCAACGAATCATGCTACACCATTTACCGACAGATGGACAGGTGTGAGTGTTGCAAATGCCCGGTGAAAGTTTCTTACCAGAGTGTGTAATCCCAACTATGATATTTGAAGGTGGCGATGTGATGGTATGGTCCTGTTTTACCTGGTTTGGCTTTGAATTTCTGTTTGCAGTACTGCAAACATTGAGCTCCAAAAGGTATCTGAACATTTTGGATAATGAAATGCTTCCTTCTTTGTGTCGTTTCTATACAACTAACCTGTCTCTTTCAGTAAGACAATGTACTGTTACATAAGGCTGGCTTCTGCTGTAACTGCGTGGTTTGTGAACATGAACGTCACCACACTTGACTGGTCTCCACAAAGCTGATCTGAATCCTGATCTGTGGGATGAACTGGAGCATCGGGTGAGGTCAAGGGACATCCACCACACAGCAGTCCGAAACCTCATTAAATGCCTACCAGAAGAATAGTCCAAAATTCCTGATTGCTATTGTACTCTTGTGGAAATTATGCCCAGAGGATTGCTGCAGTCATCTCAGCAATAGGTCTTACATTTTATTAAGGCAGACACCATGGCTGTTTGTCCCTCACACTATGGTGTCTGTGACTTCTTTCCAAGAAGTGTGTGTGTATATATATGTATATATATATATATATATTTTTTTTTAAATTTATTTTTTATTAAAAAAAATTAAGAAAGACAAGGTACAAGTTTATCCAGAACAGGCTTTTACAACTTGTGTTTGTTTTGAATCGAATACTTATCCGCTGCAGTAAACCTCAGCTGATAAAGCAGCTTTTAACAGCTCACATATCAAGGGAGGCAGAAATCCATAAAAATTATGGCATTTTTTGTGAAGATGGGAATCACAAGAAGGGAGGGATAGGAGTGCTCTTGATGATGACAAACGAATGCCCACACAAAGTGGAGATCAAAGGGAGAAATAATAGTAGAAGTTTGAGGCAAAGTGGATAGGATGAGATATTTAGTTAGACGTTGCTGTAAGCCCAGAAATGTGAGAGATTGTGACAAGGAACTGTACAGTCAAATTAAACTAGCAAATAAGAAAAGGGTGATTACTATAGGTGATTTTAATAACATGGATAAATTACATTGCCATTAGATCTTGAAGCAGTTCAACCGACATCAACTGTTGCAGAAGTGGAAGCAGTCATCATAAAAGAACAAATAACGCTACAGAAATGGATTGGATGCAAACAGAATCGATAAAAAAAAAAATGCAAGTACAAGTACTGTGCCAACTTCATGTCAAAGTCTGGATCAATGAAACAATCTCAGAGAATGGAAGCTGAATATCACAAGAAAGATGATATAATGATCTGCTTTAGTTATAGAGGAATCAGTCTGCTATGTACTTCCTATAATATTTTCAACAGCATTTTATTTGAGCAACTTTTCCTCTTTGTAGAGAATATCATTTCTTGCTAGTGGAGTGCATCAAAAGACCTATAACTGACCAGTTTTTTGATATTCCAAATACTTAAAATATGCCACATTTTTATAGATTTTAGAGCACTATATGATAATGCAATGGAGGAGTTAGATATCCTACAGAAGCTTATTGCACTAGTTAAAGCTACTATGAAAAATACTTGTTGTCAGATTAAAATTCAGAACATGATGTTTGGCCCAATACACACAAGAAAAAGGTGTTTGACAAGTGGATGCTCTGGCCTGTCTACTGTTTACCACAGTGCTTGAAAAGGTCATCAGATATGATGGTGTTAATTGCTGCTATCTTCTACATTCAATACAAATTCTAGCATATGCTGATGACAGAATTTGTACTATACTTAATCAACCTGGAAAAGAAGCAAAGAAGATGCATCTATACGAGGGTATGCTGAAAAGTTATGATAATCACCATGAAATTATTATTATTATTATTAGACACCTCCAGGGAGTCCAAAGACTCATCGAGGGAGGGCACCTGCTCTACAACTCTGTCTCCACCCAATGCTCCAACTACAATCATCATCTACACCAACTCCATTTACCGCCCATCACCACTAATATTTTCACAGACAATCACAAACATCCATGCCCATGGTGGGATTCAAACCCACAGCCTTTTGGCTGGAGAGTGGATACGCTAACCACTCGGCCAACCAGGCTGGCAGAGAATGGAAGCTGAATATCACAAGAAAGATGATATAATGATCTGCTTTAGTTATAGAGGAATCAGTCTGCTATGTACTTCCTATAATATTTTCAACAGCATTTTATTTGAGCAACTTTTCCTCTTTGTAATCGAGGTAAAATCATAATAAGTTTGGTGAATCTTAGTTGCAGACTTTTCTTGTAGCAAGAAAAACTTGATGATGGCCCACACCTCTGTGTCTTTGAATTTCTTCAAAACCTGTGACATGTCTTCTTATATATCCTAAAATAAAAAGAACAAATTATTACAATTTGATAAAACATGAGGGCTAAAGGGTTTTAAGATATGTTCTTTCTTGTGATTATGTCAGTTGCTTTAATATCATTTTGTTCTAGGTGTTTATCAGAACTTTTCATCCTCCCTCTCACAGATTAACCAAGATAAAACAAAATATATCCAGTAACTAGGAAAGTTTGTGGTGATGATCCTTCTCAAACAGAAATCAGTTTTTATGAATAATTTCAAATTGTACATAGTTTTATATGCAGTAATCCAACAATTATCTAACTGCACCAAGAAATCAGTTTACTAGTTGGATACTGGAAGGGTCTGAGGATACAATTACATGGTACTGTACCAGGAGATGGTTGACATGCCAGCACATTCAAGGGTGGATTAATTGAAAGTTCAGTTATTTGAATGTTGGATATTTCAGAGATCAGAGATTAAAATGACATTAGTATTGAGATCCAAAAATGCATTCTTTCTGCAAACAGATGCAGATTTAGACTATTATTACATTAATTATATTACATTATTACATTAAACATTATAATAGAACAGTTTGGAATGAAATTTTCCATAGAACATAATAGAACAGATAATAGAGGGAACAAGAGTTTTGGATTTGGTCATAGCATCAGAAGAGCTGATAATAAGTGAAATGACATCTTTCCCACCAGTTGGAGAGAGAGTGACCATGTGGTTTGGACTTGGAAGATGAACAAACATGCAGGTGCATCAAAGAAAAGCGAACGTATGTGGAATTATAAGGTGGGTGATTATAATAGTCTTAGGTATCAACTAGGGGAAGTTCCATGGAGGGCAGAATTGTAAGGCTAGAATATCATTAGTGCTTGGGAAATTGTGAAAGAATATTTGTTAGCAGCAATATTATGCTGTATTCCATGGGTGAAGAAGCGGACACAATTTGGTGTAAAGTGGATGGCACACGATATCAAACAGGAACTGCAGTTGAAAAAGAGATTATGGAAGATATATAAGAAGAGGGGTGGAGGACAGCTACACGAAGAATATAAGACGCAGGCCAGGAGAGCAATGTCCCTCTAATTTTTTGCTGTGAGTGTGCGTAGAAATTTCCCTTCTTTTGAAAAGTATGTGCGCACCCATATGAGTCACCATACTGATCATTTAAGCAAAAAAGTTAAAAGATTTTAGTTCACTCTTTACCTTCTGGTGTCAATGAGACGTCAGCTAGGTCACCCCAACTCCCCACTGTGTTCCCACACACGGCAGTAGCCTCCCCCAGTAAACAGTCGGAAATCACGATTCACAAGCCTTGGGCAGGACTCGATCTGGGGACTTCGCGCATGCGAGGCCAACACGATACCGACTATACTAGATAGGATTCTAAGTGTGTGTGTATTATTACCATCACCAAGTAAGTTGTGTGACATCAATCACAGAGCTAACATAAATATTTTATATGTATTTAATATTGATCTGATTAGAAGTAAGAAATAAAGTAAAAAAAAAAAAAGTTAACACTAGTGACTGATTGCCTATAATTAAATTTTATAACTTTGCAAATAACTCTAAACATACATAATAAAATATTCCCATTACTAATTCTCACCTTGTTAAACATTCATAATAAGTCCGTTACTAATTCTCATCTTGTTTAGTTCTAACTTCTATCTCTTTATTTTTTCTCTCTTCTGTCTTTGGCATTCACCCACTCTTTATACACACTATCTAAATTAATTGAATTTCCATATAATTGGTAACTTTTCACTCTCATTATCATATCCAAATGACATTCTCCTAAACGGTTTCTAAGTTGGTTTTTTATTTGATTCATTAGGCTAAAACCTCCCTCACAGTCTGCACTAGATGTAAGGAAGGTTCCACCAATATCCATCAACTTTGCCAAATCACAAAACTGCTCGTTTTGAAGAGCAAATACAACCATTTGTGTAAAATTTGATATCATTTTGCATTTAATTTTTTCTTGTACAGAAAATTTGAAATCATTAAACTGACTAATTATTTCTGTAGTATCATCCAGAAAATCATGATATTTAAGACAAAGGGCATTAACATGTTCACTACCAAATGAGAAATCATAATGTGAAATAGAGGAGATATCAAACACTGACCATTCTTGTATCTCATTCTCAGGGAATCTGTCCTCTAAATGTGCACATAAACAATTTATAAACTTTAACAGGGGCCTAGTATCTACTGGTTCAGTCTCTTCTTGTTTAAGTAAAGCATTTACTCTGTCACTCCAGCAAGCGTCACCTTTTAAATACTGATTCCTGATTTTGTTAATCTTCCCTCTGGCAAAATGATGACTGTCTAGTAGTGTAAGGTTACTCCTTTGTAAGATTTTGCACAGGGAAGCCATTTCTTCCAAAACATCACTTAAAACATTAACAGCTACTTTGAATGTCACATTAGTTAATTTATTGTGACAATAGTTAACCATGAGATCATTTGATTTGTCTTTTTCAAAATACATGATCAGTCCCTCATAGTTTCTTATTATTGCTAATAATTAATAAATTTTAATTTCATCTGGAAAATCTAGTGTGCGCATATTTTTTGCTTTGTGAGCTAGTTCTAAAACATGTGTGCACATGCGCACAGCTTAGAGGGAACATTGCAGAAGAGTGATCAGAATAGTGAGGAAGGCAAAACTGGAATATGAGAAGAAACTAGCACTAAGATCCAAAGAAAATCCTAGGGAATTTTTTAGCTATGTGGCCAGTAGGCAGAGAAACATTTGTGGAAGAATGACATTGCAGGATAAAAATGGGAATAGAGTGACTGATGCAGAGGACATAGTGGAGTTGTTCAATGAGCACTTTATTGGAGTATTTCATCCTGGAGGAGTCAGTTTTAATGCTAGAGGGATTGGGCAGGTTCAAGGTTTAGAGGTACAGGAGGAGAGTGTGTTTCAAATACTGAGTACTCTGGATGTCAATAAAGCTGTGGGACTGGATGGTATTTCACAAAGAGTTTTGAGAGAATGTGCTAGGGTGAACAGCGGGAAGGAGTGATGACAAGAGGCCATCCCTGGAAGTTACGAAAAGAGGCTGTGCACAAGAGGGTGAGGAGTGGCTTCTTTGCGTGGAGGGTGGTTGAACCTTGAAATGCATTGCCTGAGAGAGTGGTTGGAGCGGGAATGGTCAATGGGTTCAAGGAGTGGTATGATAAACTTTGTGTTTCCTAAAAACGACCTCCCATGATGAGTCTTTTGAGTCCATGGAGGTCTGGATAATAATAATAATAATGATAAATACTTTCAGTTATCTTGGATGTGAAATATCATACGAAGGAGAAAAAGACATAAAATTAAAAACTTCAAAATTTTTACAATTATAGGCCTGATAAATAGAATGCTCAACCCAAATATTGTACAAAAAGAAACACGCTTGAAAATATACAATACTTTAGCAGTGCCCACATTATTATATGGCAGTGAAATTTGGGCAATAAACAAACAAGATAAACAAAGAATAAAAACAAGTGAAATGAGATTGATGAGAAGAACTGCAAAATCAGATCAAAAAAGGAACGAAGACATTTTAAAAGAACTAAAAACAAAATCAATAGAAGAAAAACTAAACAATTATAAACAAAAATGGATTGAACATGTAAACCGAATGGCCAACACCAGAATCCTAAACAAATACTAAAATGTAAGCCAATTGGAAAGAGAAGGCATGGTAGACCTCAAAAAAGGATATTGGATGGATAATGAGACTGGAACAGATCAATATGGTCTATACCTGTATTTAGTGTTATGATGATTATTATTACATCCTCCATGGAGTCAGCACACTCATCATGGGAGGTTCATTCAACTGAACATATAAAATCTTAAAATCCTTAATACACCTTGAATTAACAACACATTCTGGTAATGCATTCTATTCACTGACAATTCTCCATGTAAAAAATTGAACAATCATCAAGCTGATAAACGGCTGAAGGTCTCATTCAGAGGGGAGACTTTGAAGCACAACCCCACCCAAAATATCTCGGGGTCACCTTAGATCGCTCTTTAACCTTCTGGAAACACCCAGAAAATATCTGCCAAAAGTTAAAAACTAGGAATAATGTCATCAGGAAGCTTGTGTGTTCAGGCTGTGGGGGGGGGGGGACCAACAGTTTAAAATCTGCTGCACATGCCCTAGTGTACTCTTGTGCAGAATACTGTGCTCCAATGTGGTATTTGAGTCATCATGTCAGCAAGGTCAACGTGCAACTTAATGATACCATGAGAATCATCACAAGTTGCATAAAGTCTACACCTGTTGAGTGGCTACCAACACTCTCTAACATCATACTACCAGACATGAGGAAAGCTGCTGCTAACAGAGAATGGATAAAATGTATGGGAAATAACAACTTACCCATCCATGAGGACCTCCAAAATCTACCACCTATTTGCTTAAAGTCCTGCAACCCGATCTGAAAAAATCAGCAACCAGATACATATTCTCTTAAAACTGAATAGAAGAATCACTGGCTTACTTCAGCAATAAAGAATGGACACCTCATTACAGACCCCACAACAGAGGCTCCTGGCTTTGACCTGCCTACTTTATCCTACTGCAATTAAGAATACAATCTGACATTGCCATAAATAACAGATTCTGAACCCAGTCCCAGGCCCTGCTAATTTCTTTCCAATCTGATTGATCCAGCCACAGCACAACACCAGTCTGTTTCCTTAATTCATCACAATATTCTGGTGCATAATATTCTTGCACTCTAGTCACTTCCAGTGTCAAACTACGTGATCATTCTTACTAATTGATAGCAGTGTAGTGGCATCTATTATAATACAGCCTGGTAGGCTGAGTGGCTGTTCTCCAGCCAAAAGGCTGCAGGTTCAAATCCCACTGTGGGCTTGGATGTTTGTGATTGTCTGTGGAAATACTAGTAGTGGTGGTGGGTGGTAGATGGCATTGGTGTAGTTGCAGTTTAGTGTAGTTGGTGGATTGTGAGTGGTGGAGCTGTAGAGTAGAGCCCTCACTCGATGAGTCTTTGGACTCCCTGGAGGTGTCACGTAATAATAATAATAATACTGTATGAGACAATATTATTAATCCAGTACTCATGCCTCACATATTGCTTCAACTATATGCTACACAGGATAATTATCTCTAAGTAGCTCAAGGAATTCAATCTCCTTACTCACATGTTATTTCCTGCTTCTAGTCAATGCTTCCATAATTAAAGTCACCCATTATCATCACCTTCTTCTCATTCATCACTCTCATCCACCTAAACATTTCAGGGTCATCTTACTCCTTTCTTCAAGTTCTACAATTGTTCTGAGATTGTCTGCAATACTCTGCCTTATCTTTTATCCTTTCTGTCTTTTCAAAAAAATGTTACAGCCATCATATTTTATTCATGTACCTCATCTTCTATGAATTACATCTTATTGGCACCAATGATTTGGTGTGATTGACACAATGATTAGCCACTTGACATGGTTAATCATTGGTATATCCAATGATTAACCATGACATAATATTTGACTAATATTATCAAAGTACTAGATCTCCACCTTTATTCCTATTACATTTGTGTATACGAACAGCAGATCCCTTTCCTTCTCACAATTCTTCACTGCATTACTTGACAAGACTGTTGACTTTGTTGCTCTCACTGAAGATATCTCTCCATCCTTATTTTGCATTCCCTTGTCATTTATCTCATACCAGTCCTGATAGCTTACATTCACAGTCCTACATTCTACTTTTCTTTTCATTGACTGGCTCTTTTCCTCTCAGCAACAATCTACTCAGTGTCATGCTGTTGCTCTCACTCAACTCTTGACCATCTGCAGCAAACAGCTCTCTCTCTCTCTCTGCCTTCAAATTTATCCCATACATAAATCCACAACTAAGGTCTCTCTTTTCCTGGCAGGCCTGGATTAAGACAAGTCAGTGTCCTGGGCAGATGACTAGTTGCTCTGCCCCCTCTCAAATATAAAGCCCCAAGTTAATTCCATTGAGGCCACATAAAAAAAAAGAGGCAAATTTATTTTCTGAAATCTAACATTTAATCATACACCTCTTTTTTTTTTTCCACAAAAAAAGGATTTCTTTTTCAATTTAACAAATGCAAACTCTATAAATCAATGTTGAGAAATTCATTTTTCAAGTAATTTTTTTTTTCAGGGCACATAATGAGTTTATTTTATCCTCTCTAAGAAATCATCTTTTTGCATTCATCACTCAATATAGAACTAAAAAATTTCCCTCATCTGAACAGTTTTTAACTGGCAGTGTTAAATAAATCCTTAATGCACCTTCCAGTTTGGGGAGATATTTTCCAGGTGATGTAAGAGGATTTCTTTCTCAATTTAACAAATGCAAGCTATATAAATCAATTTTGAGAAATTCATTTTTCAAGTAATTTTTTTTTCCGAGCACATAATAGCCAATGAGTTTATTTTATCCTCTCTAAGAAATCATCTTTTTGCATTTTACATCTCAAGTTAGCACTCACATTTGAACAACTCACATACACTATTGACAACAGCTTGCATTATACTCATACATTTGTACGTATGAATCAATGATTTGTATGTGTAAAAAAATATTCATTTTTAGGTGCTCAGTTCATCTAAAAATTTAAAACAGTTTTTGTGCACTCTTCAAATCATACACCCTGAGCAAGTGCCCAGTTTGCCCATTTATAAATCTGACTCTGCTTTTTGCATTCGATCTTTCATGCCATTCATAATCAGCATTCTTTTCCTCAGCTTCCTACTGTCATATCTTTGCAACTGCACACTTTTCCATTTCACTGGCTCTAGTAATATTTGCGAATCCCATACTACCTCATTTACACTTCCTCACAAATCATTTGTTCCTCCCAGCAGTCAATTCTTCTGCACTTTCCCTCTCCTCTCCACAACTAAGGTTGTGTAGAAGAGAGAGGAATATCTTTCTCACCTACTACATTTTTACGTCTTTTATCATAGAGGGACCACACTTCCCACCCTTCCACTGCAATAATCATCTTCAATTCTTCTACCACTGGCACTTTCCATCATACACTTTCAATAACTAATTTCTTCTCTAAACTCCTTATCTCACTTTTCAACGTTATAATTATTTTCTAATATCCTCATTCATGTCTGTATCTTTATAGCAACATAATTACCATTCTACCTTTGTTTCTTTATAGTTCCATATTGCTTATAAATGAAAAAGTGGATGAGTGATCTTGTGCAAGCATTCATCAATGGTAGCACAAGATCACTCATCCACTTTTTCAAAGGTTTCTGATTATTCACTTGCCACTCTTTCACATATATAATTTTGGAAAGAGTTAAGAGAAAAGTAGCAATCATTATGTTGGATCTCTAGAATGTTGGATATGAGGACAGCACACAAGAGTAGCAAAGCCTCATGGATCGGAGAAGAGGTGTATGATTGACACATATATGTGGGCTGTTCAGTAAGTAATAAGACTAATTTTACTGTGGCGAAACCACTCATCACAATATTAACTTCTGTGGAATAAAGAAATGTTGCTGTCTGTATTAACAAAAGAGGTTAATAGATGGCATATACGGGCTGATGTGCCAGAGTCTCATGTGACTAAACGCAAGTGCTCATCGGTGTGCCTACAAGGCATGACCAGTCTTCGAAATGGAAGCGTCCTTGGAACAACGTTATGCGATTAAATTTTGTGTCGGTATCAGACACTTTTAACATGATACGCGAAGCTTCCCACGATGAAGCAATGTCGAGGGCAAGTGTTTCTTGCTGGCATAAAACTTTTAAGGAAGGAAGGCAAAATGTGGAAGATCTTAAACGTGAGGAAAGACCTTCAACGTCCATCAATGATCAACACAGCAGTGATTATCATCAAGCACGTCAAAAGGAAGCGTCCATTGCTGAAGAATGGCTTCTTATTTCACCATGATAATGCAAGGCCACATATTGCTGGTTGTGTAGTGGACGTTTTGCAGAAGAACAACACAGATATCCTACCACACCCTCCATACAGTCATGATCTTGCACTGTGCGATTTCTGGCTGTTTCCTCAGCTCAAGAAACCACTAAGAGGCCGCCATTTCGAAAGCAACAAAGCATGTGTAAAAGCTGCAGAGGCGGTTTTGAAAGAACTCTCAAAAAATGGACTCTCACATGTGTTTAAGAAGTGGATGCAACGTTGGGACAAATGCATCGTGTCTCACAGTAGACTTCGAAAAAGACCATGTAAATGATGACGATTAAAGGTAATCTGTTTTCTGTATAAATATAGTCTTATTACTTATTGAACAGCCTACGTATATTAGTGAATGGTTTGTACAAATTAATATACAAGAGATATGTCACAGAACAGAAGGCACTGGATTTCAGATCAGTTCAGAATAAGTTGTTGGACAGATGAAAAGTAACATCTTGGGCAATAATAAATGCAAAGCTTTTTGAAAGCTGAGGATGTTAAAGAAGTGATATGATTGTGCAAAAAAAGGCTTGGAATAAGAGATAGGTCTGAGAATAAAGTATTATTCTTGACTTCCAAACTGTTTTGGAAGTGCTGATGGTAACTAGTTGTGATCATCCCACTGAAGGGTTATGAACTTGAAGCTTGAAATGTTTGAGCACTGCAGAATTTTTCACGAGTGGAATGAGTGGAGAGTGCCATCATCATCAAAACTGCTGATGGGAGTTTGAAGTGAGTGAGAGAAGGTTATGTACATGAGGAAGAGAACAGATGAAATAACAGAGTCCCAAGGAACATATGCATTAGTCAAAAAATCTGATGACAGAGAGAGCACTCCCTCCACCATTACATGCAGTGAATTACCTGAAAGAAAAATGGCAATTCATTGATAAAGGAAAGAAGGCAGACTATAAGATGGCAGTTTGCTGATAAGCTCTTAATGCCAAACCCTATTAAATGTCATGGAAATGTCGAGTGTAACAGGTCTCCAAACCTTTTCGTGGCCTGTCCAATGATGAGTAATATAGGCAGGGAGGTATACTATGAATCTCAATTGGCAAAATCCATATTGGTGGTCACTGAAGAAGTTGACTGTTGATGACTCTCTCTCCATTACTTTAGACACCTTACTTGATCAGCCTATTGCTCTGACCAAATTGAGAGCAATAGGTCAATAGTTTAATAGTAGATAGAAACATATCTACCATTTTGGAATCATATAGAGGCTTGTTTTGCATATTGTGGAATGAGGCAGCTGAGTATAATAATAATATATTATTATTATTATTATACAGGTATCTCCATGGAGGCAGAAGACTCATTGAAGGAGACCAATTATTCACACAATAACTCCTTCCCTGATGAAGCATTCACAACTACCTCAGGCAACCTATTCCACCCAGTCACCATCCTTCATGCAAAAAATCGTCCTAACACCCTATCTCATAGTCTTCTTTTCATTAAGACCGCTTACACAATTTCCATGGATGACCTCTCGTTCTCTCCTTTCCTGCCATGTACTGAAAAAAAGTCTTCAGTGTCAATCCTATAAAACCACTTTAATAATTTATATGCTCCTATCATACTCCTTGTTTTTGCTTGTTTTTGTTCTCTCCCTTCAATTTCAGGAAGGTAATCATCATATATAAATTAACAAGAAGACTATTAAAAAAGAAGACTATGAGACATAGTATCATAGTCTTCTTTTCATTAAGACAAAAGAACAATATATCTATTTTGAAAGCAGATAAAGGAAAAGCTGTAGTGGTAATGGATGAGGCAGACTATGAGGGGAAGATAGACTGCCTTTTACAGGATACCTCCATCTATCAAGAAATTAGTTATAACCCTACAAAAACACAAATTAAACAATTAAATAAGCCGATTGACGAAGTTGTTAGTTGGGATCAAAATACTTTGGACAAGTTGCAAACTCATTTGGGAAGAACCCCTCGTTTATATGATCTCCCAAAAATTCATAAAGAAGGTTATCCAGTAAGACCTATCGTGAATTGTTTTGACTCTCCCACCTATAGAATTGCTAAATTTCTATCATGTTTATTAACTACTCATATGGACAATCTAGATCATTCATCAAGAATTTCACACTTTTCTTGAGAAAATCAAGGATATTCAAATACAGGAGTCGGGTTTGTTAGTCATCTTTGACACTGTTTCCCTCTTTACCAACATTCCGTTATCTGACACTGTTAATTTATATATGATGATTACCTGAAACTGCAAGGATTTTTGAATTTGTTATAGAATCAGGATATTTCAGCTGGAAAAACAAGATCTATAGACAAGTTGAAGACATTGCTGTGGGTAGCCCTCTGTCTCCGCCTTTGGCAAACTATTTTTTGAACCATCTGGAAGATACCTTGTTCTCATCCATTCATACCTAACTCTCTCAGTAGTTTTGTTATGTTGATGATGTTTTTGCTGTTTGGCCTCATTCTGAAAACGAACTTACCACTTTCCTACAACGGATCAACAGCCTTCAGCCACACATTCAATTCACTATGGAGAAAGAATGGTAGCTTACCATTCTTGGACATCCTTCTTACACGCACAGCCTCCAGTAATTTATCAATTAGTATTTATCGAAAACCTATCTTTACTGGCAGATACATTCACCAAAAGTCTGCTCATCAAAATTGGTGTTATCAAGTTGTTAAACGGAATGTGTGCTCCGCTTCCTCAAGCTTACAACAAGTACTTCTCACTATCAAAACTTTAATGGAATTTAATGGTTACAACCCTAATCAAACCCAGCAGATAATCGACTCCTATGTTCCAACACCTCAGGATTCTTCAACAGACTGCAGGGTTCAAATACCTTATATTTCTGGTATCTCTGAACTGATTGGTAGAATTTTGAAGAAATATCACCTTATTCCCACATATTTTCCTATCAACAAAATTTCTCATCATCTGCCATCTACAAAAGACAAACTGTCACCTCCATCATGAGCTGGCATTTACCAGATACCCTAGGAATGTAATCTGACATACTTTGGGCAAACAGGCTGTTCTGTGGCAAAAAGAATTGATGAACATCATTATTATATTGAATACATGGAACCTCAAAAGTCTGGTCTGGCACAACATAGTATTGAACACAGTTTTCGGTGCAATGAAGCTCATCTTCTCCATAGAAGCAGTTTCAAATATGAACGCCATTTCAAAGAAAGTTGGGAAAGCTCTTTTGCAATGGCCAAATCTGAATTGGAACAATTGTCTCTCTCCCAAAAGTTTGGGAGATTCTCATTTTATGTAACTATCAAAAATATTTTTTAATAATGTTATTTATTAATATTAATTTCTAGCACTTGGCAACAGTTTTTAATTGATAAACCAATTGGTACGAAATATCAGTACTTTCATTTCATTAAAGTTAAATACTGTGGTTATCGTGTAATTTGTTGTTTCTATGTTTCCAAAGTTGAAATGCCCTATAATAATTACTTGACCTGTACTGATCATGCTAATTTACAAAGTGCATTTCATCTACATTCTCCCTTATATTCCCTTGATTACAGCAGCAACTGATTACATATTTAGTCCTGTGGACCTCTATCTCACACTAGATAACCTCAAAGTAACTGCCCTCTGCATCCTTGTCTTTATGATATAATTCTACTTTTTTGGTTTCAATTCCACTGCTATCATTAACAACCCCCTTTCCCATCCTGTTCCTTCTGTCCTCTGAAGACATTCTTTGTCCTCTCAGAGTACATACTTTGTACTCTGTTCCCATGACTATATCATCCTCAGTCAACCAAGTCTCACTGATGCTTCTAACTCATCCATTCAGTGAATGAGTGTGTGTGTGTGTGTGTGGAATAGGTGCCCTCCCTCAATGAGTCTTTGGACTCCTTGGAGGCAAAATGAAGTGAATATTAATAGAGCAGACAGTATTGACAGTAAAATGGAAAATGTTAAGCTTGGAATTAATACTGAACGTGCGGTGCTGGAAATTATTATTATTATTACATGACACCTCCAAGGAGTCCAAAGACTCATTGAGGGAGGGCACCTACTCTATAACTCTCCATCTCCAACACTCAATCCACCAACTACAGCGAACCACATCATCTACACCAGCGCCATCTACCTTCCACCATAATCACTGGTGTTTTCACAGACAATTGCAAACATTCATGCTCATGGCTGGATTTGAACTGGCAGCCTATTGGCTAGAGAGTAGATATGCTAACCACTTGGCCAACCAGGCCAGCATACAGGAGAACAAAATAGACCTAAATAAGGAAATAGTGAACTTGCACATTATCCTACACAGGACAAAGCGCAAAATCGAAAAGTTGCAGAAGCAGCAAGAGTTAGCAGGGCTAAAAAGAGAAAGAAGCAGGTTGTCCTAAGTAAAAACTGAGATCATGTGAATGAAAGGGAAACACAAGGTAAAGAGAAAATTATGTATGCAGACTCTATGATCAGAGGAGTGATTAACAAAATCATGTTTTCCTGACACAAAAATTAATGATATTAGTCATTTAATCTGGATGCATAAAAGGTAAGGCGAAAGAACTAACTGCTTTGTTTGGCACTAATGATCTGAGAGATGAGAATTATTTTATAAGAGAAGATGTGAAGGAGTTGTTGAACAAAGCAAAAATGAAGAGTGAGAAAGTGAAGATTGTGATTCTCCTGGCATGCTATGATAGAGGTGAATTGAGGAGGATGGTGCTGATATCAAACAAATCGATATGCAGATTGTGCAGAAGGAATGATGTCGAGTTTGTGGACCTATGCCCGAGTTTGACAGAAAGATGGATTTATATAATGTTGACAGAATGCATCTAAATGGATTTGGTGTTAAGTGTCTAGAGAGAGCTTTGTTCACTGAGCATGCCTAAATGCAAATACGGGAAAGCTCAAGCAATTAGGGAAGCAGTATGTGAATGTGCGTGTGTGAAGGCACTTATGATGTGAGTAAGTGTCAGAATGACCAACAAGTGCGGAATCTCTCTCACCCAAGCAAAAATATTGAATAGAGTAGTCAATTCAGGAAGTAAATGTGGGAGACCTAAAGAGATGATGCAGTTTCTATATACTAATGCCAGAAATATCACGAACAAGAGGGAGGAGTTATTGGCATTGGTTAGTGCACCCTTGCAAAAAGTTACAGGTGTTAGTGAGACTTGGCTAACAGATGATATAGTTACAGGGATAGAATGTGAAGGGTTTAGTATTTTCAGGGAAGATAGAGAAGATAGGATGGGGGAGGAGTACTGCTGATGACAGCAGATGAATTGCAGCCAAAAAGAATAAGAGACAGGTGGGAGGGTGGCTATTCATTTGAAGCTGTCTAGGGTGAATCAAGGCCAATGACAAAATATATGGTTGGTTGCTGCTATAGGCCAGGGGTTTCCAGAAATAATATGGAAGACGTGCATCAGCAAATTAGTAAAATGAGTGCAGGTTAAGTGATTTTTATGGAAGACAACTATGGAAATATAGATTGGAAGAAAGAAAGATATCACGGCAGGAAAGAAATGGAATTTATACACCTTCTAAGAGATAATTACTTAAGGTGGCATGTAATGAAGGGAACCCAAGGTATACTGGTAAGAGGATCAGAAGAGCTATCGGCAACCAAGGTGGCAACACTGCCTCCAATTTGGAAAAGTGACTGTGCAGTCTTGACTTGGGAGATTGTAAAAAATGAGAAATACTCTGTCGAGAAGGGGATATATGTGGAACTACAAGACAGGTAATTATGACAAGCTTAGTAGAAAGCTCGAAGCTGTGCCATGGCATAAAAGACTGCAAGGGAAGAATGTTCGTAGTACATGGGAAATAATTAAGGATCATCTAGAGGAAGCAATATCAAACTGTATAGTTAAGGTAAGGAGGTTTAATCAAGTTGGAGTGAGATGGATGAGTAATTCATTAAGTATGAGCTACAGAAAAAGAAAATTCTGTGGAGGTATATAAGGAGAAAGATGAACCAGCAAACTCATGAACAGTACAAGGGTCAGGCAAAAAAGGCAACCAGTATGGTAAGGAAGTAAAAATCAGATTACAAGAAGAAAAATAGCTGAGCAGGCCAAAGGAAATCCAAAAGTTCTTTCACTATGTGGCAAATAAGAGGAAAAATGACTATGGAAGAATAACCTTAATGAGTGCTGCTGGTCACAAGGTGATGGAAGCAGATAAAATAGTTGAGTTATTAAGTGACCACTGTGCAAGGGTATATATCATACAAGCGAGGTTAATCTGTGAAATATGTGACAGAGACCTATGGGGAGAACAGAGGTGGATGAATTGGAGGTTCTTAGGATACTGCAGAATCTCAGTGTAAATACAGCAGTGGGATTGGATGGAATACCATCTTGCATTTTGCAGGACCGTGCAAGGGAACTGGCAGTGCTAATTTCATAATTTCATTGCATAAGGGAAGTTCTAAGATTGGTGTATAATTTGATACTGCACTCTTAGGTATCTCAGGAGTGGTGATAAAAGTACTGAAAAAATTGGGTCAAAAACAGAACTCAAGAATGGGTAGATAAGTATATGATACTCTTGAGGGACAACATGGGTTTGTGAAGGGTCAGTGATAACTTAGTAATTTACTGACTTTTTACAATAGAGTGGCAGCTGACTTGGATAATGGAAATGGCTACATGATGATTCTGCTAGATTTTGCAAAAGCATTTGAACTGAACAGCACACAGAACTCTGTTATGCAAATAAGAACTAATGGAGATTGATATGACACTATGTGGATAGGAGGATGGCTGCTGGAAAGATATCAGAAAGTGGTATACGGAGGAGAAAAATCCAGACAAAAGCTGGTGACTAGTTGTGTGCTGCAAGGTTCAGTACTAGGACCACTACTCTAATTTGTACATAAATGATTTAGGAAATAATTGGAAAGGAAATATTCAGTTATTTGCTAATGATGCAAAATTAGGCAGAGTAATAGTGAATCAAGGCAATGTGGAGTATGGCAAAAGATAATGGGTATGCATTTAATGTGGAGAAACGTAAAGATTTGCATTTTAGGATAAAAAGATTACAAGCTGTGTGCCACATTGATGGAACTGTACTCTAGGAATGAGATGAAGCTAGGGATTTATGAATGGTGGTAAACAGAAAGTTTAGAGGACATATTGCTAAGGTAGTCATAAAATTACTGTGCCACTGAAGAACACACTAACAAGTAGAGATAATTAAGTTATTCCTCTTTATAAGACCTTGATACATTCCCATCTGGATTACTGTGCTCAGGTCTGGTCTCCTGGATTTTTGGGGATGTGGAAGCAGTGGAGCAGATGCAAGGCAAGCAACCAAGATGGTAAGTGGTATGTGGAATGTTCCCTATGAGAACAGATTGAGGGTGGGTGAACTGCAGAAATAGGTTGATAGGTGAAAAAGAGGCACATTTAAGTTACTTGAAGGATTTTATAGGAATGATGTACTACGGTAGAGGGAAAAAGAACACGATCTCATCCCTGGAAGTTCAGTAAAAGTGTGGTTAGTAGGGGCATGAGTAGTACCATCAACAGGGTGAAGCATAGAGCACCCTTATTAAGCCATATTGTGGTAGGCATCGTCGCTAACAATTGTTATCGTAGCAAGTGCAGAAAGAAGTTTTTCCAAGGTTAAACTGATTAAAAATTATTTGCGAAAGCAATCACCCAAGAAAGATTGGTTGGTCTAGCAACTATATAGATAGAGGCAGACATAACTTATAATTTAAATATAGAAGAGCTTATAAACAGTTTTATTATGCGATATCCCCCCTAGAGCAAACATTTGATTAATATTATTATTATTACGGGCAACTCCAGGGAGTCCTTAGACTCATCGAGGGAGGCCCCAAATCATGTTCATCACAACTATTCGACATTCACTGTCATTGCACCCACAACAGACTCTGGTAGCCCATTCCACTCATTTACCACTCTAAAAGTAAAGAACTCAGCTCTAACATCCTTACTAACTACACTCTTGCCCAGCTTCCATGGATGTCCCCTAGTCCTCCCACAACCAGCCCTTCTCAAAAATATCTTCTGAATTAATTTTATAGAAACCCTTCAGTGATTTGAATGTCTCAATCATATCTCCCCTCCTCCACCTATCAACCAATTTTTGCAACCAACAATTCCTCAATTCTCATAAGGTTCATTCCGCAGACCTGCTATCATCTTGGTCACTCACCTCTAGATCCTCTCTAGAGGTGAGTGACCCTCTCAACCTCTCAACCTCCTCCCCATCAAGAAGAAACCTAGGTGACCAAATCTGGGCAGTAGTCGAGATGGGGTCTTATCAAGGTTCGATACAGAGGAACAATAACATGCTTGTCAACATATTCTTCAGCAACCAAGTAATTTGATGAGCTGATTTGGCCACTTTCGCAATGCGCCCCATAAACTTCAACTCATTATCCACCAACACTCCCAAATCTTGTGCCTCATCAATTTCCTGGAGTACAGTTCCACCAATGTAGTAAACTGCTGCTAATCTTTTCACCCCAAAATGTATAACCTCACATTTTGCCACATTAAGTTCACATCCATTCTCCTTAGCCCAGACCTCCAATCTATCCAAATCATCCTGCAAAATTTTGACATCATCTGTATTCACTATTGCCCTACCCAACTTTGCATCATCTGCAAATAAATGAACTGTTCCTCTCAGATCCTTTCCTATATCATTAATGAACAAATTAAACAGCAGTGGTCCAAGAACAGATCCTTGTGGCACACCACTAGTCACAGGCCATCTTGTGGACTCTACTCCTGAATAAACCACTCTCTGATATCTCTCCGTCAACCATCCTCCTATCCATCTCACCAACCCTATATCCATCCCCATATGCTGCATTTTACTGATTAGAATTCCATGTGGTATCCTGTCAAAGGCCTCTGCAATCTCCAGTAGAATCACTGTAAACCCATTACCCTTATCCAGTTCAGCCGTCACTGTGTTATAATACGTGAGCAAGTTACTGAGGCATGACCTACCCTTCACAAAACCATGCTGTCCCCGATACAGTATCCCATTTTCATCTATCCAATCTTGTATTTTCCTCTTGACTATTTTCTCCAAGACCTTGATAACGATTCCTGTTATGCTGATTGGCCGGTAATTTTCAACAGCAGCCTTGGAACCACCTTTATGCAGCGGAACAATTTTCCCCTCTTTCCACCCCCTTGGGACTGACCCTGACTCGAGGCTCAAATTAAACAAAATGGTCAAGGGCACCGACAATTCTTTAGCCACTTCTCGTACGACACGAGCTGTTATACCATCCAATCCCACAGATGGATGGTATACAGATGTATTGACATTGAGGTTCTGTAATAGACTATTTACCTCTACTTCATTCATCACAATTGATTCTTCTATTCCTGCAATGTCACCACTGGATGATATACTCTTGCAAAGTGCTCACTCAGTAATTCCACTATATCAACTGATTCGGTTACCTCCCTACCCTCAGCATTTTTTAAAATCATTCTGCCATGAACATTTTTCCCTTTACTTGCAACATACTGAAAAAACTGTTTGGGATTCTCTTTAGCCTGCATGGCCAATTTTCTTTCATAATCCGCTTTTGCTTTTCTTACCACCCTTGTTACCTTTCTGGCCTGAGCTTTATACTGTTCCTGCAACTGCTGGTCACCTTTCTCCTTAAATTCCCTCCACAATTGTTTCTTTTTTTTTTGCAGCTCAAGTTTAATAATGTTATTCATCCATTTAACCCCTACTTGATTTATTATTCGGACTCTTGGTATACAGTCAACCATTGCCTCCTGCAAACACTTCTTAACCACCTCCCATGCACTATCAACATCCAGCCCTTGCAGTTTTACATAACATGGCACTGCACCAAGCACACTCCTAAGCTTGTCATACTTACCAGCCCGGTAATTCCACATGTATCCTGTCTTAATTGTAAATTCCACTCCTTTAGCCACCTCCCAAGTCATGACCTTATGATCACTCTCACCAATTGGTGGCAATGTGGTCATGTTCGTTACAGCCACATTCTCAGATGCGATTGAGAGTGCTTGACCTTAGTATTTTCCACTACATGCTATCACAGATAGTTGTCCCTTAATAACTGCATAAAATCCAATTCCTTCCTTCCATGTGCCCTCTCCTCCTTCCAGTCAATGTTACCATAATTGAAATCACCCATAATAATTACCCTCCTTCCACTCATTTCTTCTATTTGCCTATGCATACTATCCCCACCATCTATTCCATCACCTGGTCTATAGCAGCACTCAATTGTATATTTTGTTCTGATAGCCTCTATCTCATACCAAATAGCCTCAAATGTGCTCTTCTCTCTATCCTGCAGTTCAACTTCTATACTCCTTGGCTGCAACTCATCAGCTATCATCAATAACACTCCTCCTCCCTTTTTATTCTCCCTGTCACTCCTGAACACGCTATACCCGTCGCATTCAATCCCACTAGCTTTATCATCTTCTGTCAGCCATGTTTCACTAATACCAACAACCTGTGGCCTGGAAGTGCCAACCAAGGCCAAAAACTCCTCCTCCTTGTTCCTAATACTCCTGGCATTAGTGTACATGAATTGCAGAAGCCCGTTATTCCCATCCCTACTTTGATGCCTTATACTAACTATCCCAGTCTGATTTGTTGTCCTTCCTAGTCGCTCGGGCATATTATACTCGTTCATACACTCAACTGCCTCCCTAAAGTCTGCATATCTACTACCCCCCCCCCCACTTAATAAATCTAGTTTCCTTGAGTCTATACATCCACTTCTACTTCATTCATCAACACTTTTTCAAGCTTCCGTACCCCAAATCCATTCAAATGTAACTCATCCATCATATATAAATCCTTTCGCCCATCGAACTCACTCCACACATTCACAAATTCCACACCACTTTCCATGCATAATCCGCGCATAAAGTCATTGGCAATTATGGCCCTCCTTCTAAACACTTCACTGTCATACTGCAGCAAAATACTCACCATCCTAACTCTCTCACTCTTCTCTTTTGCTACCTCAAGCAATTCCCTCACATCCTCTATCATTTCCATTTTGGCTTCCTTCAAATCATTTGTTCCTACCACAACTATCATTTCTGTCACCCTCTGTTTTTGCACTCGAATAGACTCGCTGACGTCCTTTATGTTTGCACCCGGTTGGTACGATTTCGTCAAACTCTCAACTATCACACCTCTTAATAACAAATCTCCGTACAGCACTCACTCCTTCATTTTATTGGCATTTACGAACATTCTCTTATTTTTCGTATCAGACTTTCAATTACATTAAATATCAGAAAAAACAATCATCATCATCATCAAATTCCTGCCATGTACCCTCAAGGGGTGTACAGGATATGACAGTACTACATGAAAAAATTACATCATTACTAACTTCCTATCTACAATTTTCCTCCAAATCAGTCTGTTACTTGTCAAGACTCCAACATTATCAGATCTTATATTTCTATCGTCTAAGGCACTTTGTACCGTATCAATCCACCTATATCTTGATCTTCCTCTGGGTCATTTTCCTGCCAACCTGGCAGAGAACACTTGTTTTGCTAATCTTTCCTCTCCCATTCTATTTAAGTGACCATACCACCTGAGATAAGCTCTGCTAATGCATTCCTGGATGCTGACAATGTCAAGTTCTTTCCTAATATCCTCATTTTTAATATGATATTGCCATTGATGCCATCTGTTCACGCCTCTAATCTTTCTCAGGACTCTCATATCTGCGGTCTCTAGTCTTTGGTCAAGTGTTTTACTTCTGACCCAGCTCTCAGATCCATAAGTTAAAACTGGTTTGAACACTGTCTTGTATACAGCTAATTTAGTGTTCCAACTAATTTCTTTCTTATTCCATATGAATTTATTCAATTGACTTCCCACCATACCAGCTTTGTTGATTCTGTTGTCTATTTCTATATTTAATTTACCATCTTTAGTAAAAATCATGCCTAAGTAGCTGAAATGTTTTATTTGTTCCACAGGTTCTCCATTCACAATACAGTTGACATTTTCAATGATTCTGCCTATTTTCATTGTCTTTGTCTTTTTATTGCTGACCTTCATACCATATCTATTACAACAGCTATTCAATTTAGTCAGAGAATCTTGCAGACTTGTAGCGGATTTATTTAGAAGTATAACATCATCCGCATAAAGCAAAGAGCTGACATTAACATCTCCAATATTGATATCAGGTTTAATACCACATTCCTTCATAATGTGATCCATATAGATAATGAATAACAGAGGGGATAATGTACATCCTTGTCTCATACCAGATATAACATTAAACTATCTTCCTGTACTTCCTTCAATTCTAACTGCTGACTTACAACACAAATAAAGACTAAGTATTGCTTGATATAATGCCCCATTGACACCATATAACTGCAGCGTATTGAATAGCTTCTCTCTTGGCACCTTGTCATATGCCTTTTCCAAATCGACAAAACTTAAATACAGATCTTTGTTATATTCCCATGCTTTCTCCACTATTTGTCGTAAAGTGAAGATCTGATCCTGACAGCCTCTATTTGGCCTGAATCCAGCTTGTTCTTCACCAAGCTTTTCTTCCACAATTCTTCTCAACCGTTTCTCAAGTATACTTGCATAGATCTTGCCAGGAACACTCAGTAGGGAAATACCTCTGTAATTCTCACATTCAGTTTTATTTCCCTTTTTATATATGGGTACTATGAGAGCTGTACTCCAATCATCGGGAATTTGTCCCTCTGTCCAGGCTTTCTGAACTATGCAATGCAGCCACTGTAAGACTCTTATACCACCATACTTCAGCATTTCTGGTCGAATATCATCTACTCCTGCTGCCTTTCCACATTTCAAGCCTTTGATGGCTTTTTCTACTTCAAGTATGGATATGTATTCCTGACTGCATGCCTGGTCAGTGTTTTTTATCACTGTGCTGTCATCACTGCTTGTTTCATTTAGCAGTTTTTCCAAGTAATTACTCCATACTTCAAGGATATCTTTTTCTCCTGTTTTCATGTCACCTTTATCATCTCTAATTCCTTTGACAGCACTCTTTCCTCCATTCCTAAGCTTCTTCAACAACCTCCAGAATATTTTGCCACCTTCTTGATATATATTTTCTATATTCTTGCCAAAGTCCTCCCATGACTTTTGTTTAGCTAGTTTTACACACTGTTTAGCTTTCTTACATTTGTCTCTGTATTCTGTAAGAGTAAAAGCTGACTTCTTTGCCAGGAACTTTTGATATGCTTTCTTCTTTTCCTTCACTGCCTCTTTAACTTCCTGTGTCCACCAGAGAGTTCTGATTTTTTTTATCCTTGCACACAACCTCACCACATGCCTCTCTGGCAGAATCAATCAATGTTTTCTTCAGAGTTTGCCACTGAATCTCCAAGGTTTGATTCCTGTTCTCAAACTCTTTCATTTTCTTTTCAATAATCTTTATGTATTTTAGTCTACAGTTCACATCTGAGAGCTGCTCAACTTTTATTCGCTTTAAAACTTTCTTATATGTTATTCTTTTCAATATGAAATTCAATTTTATCCTGCTCAAGACTAAATAGTGATCACTTCCAATTTCAAATCCTCTGTACACTCTAGTGTCCTGCACCAAGGAGAAAATATCACTATCAACAATAACATAGTCAATGAGACTTTTCTTATTCCTAGCCTCTTCTCTCCATGTGAATTTGTGCACATTTTTATGTTGGAACATGGTGTTAGTAATAACCAGTACATGTCCTGAGCAGAAATCCAACAGATATTTGCCATTATTATTAGCTTTGCTCTTTTCTCCAAATTTTCCCAAAATATTTTTGTATGTCTCACAGTCATTTCCTACTCTGCTATTTAGATCCCCAACAAGGACCAACTTTTTCTTTTTCATTGTGCCAGTTGCTTTTTCTAAAGCCTCAAAAAATTCCTCCACTTCTACCTTAGTAGAACCTTCTGTGGGACCATAGGCACAAATAAGTCTCATTGTCCAGTTCCCCATTCTCATATTTGCCCACATTACTCTACTTGAGACTGACTGCCATTCAAGAAGATTAGCCTCGTATTTTGTGTTGAATACTATGGCTACTCCTTCTTTTCCTTGCTTGTCATTGCCTGAATATAACATTTTGTATTTATTGTCAGAAAGATCTCACCAGTTTTGGTCTTTTTTGTTTCAGTCACCCCTATTATGTCGATCAGGTACTTATCTAATTCCTCAGCTAGCTCCATTTCTTTGCCATTCAGGCTTCTTACGTTGATAGTACCGATCTTTAACTCTGGTGATGTTGAGTTGGGGTTTGTTTTCAGATTTGTTCCAGTAGCTGACTTTTCGCTGTTCGCCCTGGTTCCCTGGCGAAAACAACGGGGGCCTTGTTTAACCGAGCGACGCCCCAGCCGGCATGAAATTTTGTCATGTTGTACCATCATTTTTTATTTTGTTTTAACCAATAAGAATACAATTTGGTCGGCTAAATCCCAAATTGCCAGCCCATCCTCGTTTGTAACAATTACATTATTATGTAATTGTTTTGCATTAATGTTTCTCTTATAATAAAAACAAAATAGCAATTGGAGGTCCTTATATTTTTGTCTTATAATCCATCAGTGGCGATATTTTATTGTTTGTCTCAGGGCGTGATCTAATCTGGCGACAGCCCTGGGCGTGAGAACCAGATTTTTCGCTTGGAGAGTTGTAAATGAATGAAATAGGTTGCCAGAGAGAGTTGTTAGAGCTTTGTCTGTTAATGCGTTCAAGGAGAGGTATGGTAGATTGTGTGGATAGTTTAAGTCTGCCGTGATGAATCAACTCCGTGGAATTGCCTGTAGAGTAATAATAATATAACTCCTCATTGTTATTGCGAATACTTCTGGCATTAGTACACATAAACTGCAATACTCCCTCTTCATCCCACAATCTCTCTCTCTTACACCTTGTGTTACTTAGTCCAATAAAGTTAAGAACATAGGGTGTTACATGCAGAAAGTTTTTTACCTTAGGCATAATATACGTTAAAGATACCAAGCTATTTTAAACCTGGTTTTAATCCATTTCCCAAGTAAGCAAACAGACAAAGTCAAGTTTGCGCCTGAAAGTAATGCAAGTCTGGATGATCCCCAGGGGCGTGCCTGTGTGCAAAACTTTAGTCGGCACCCCTATCCCCCACCCTCCAATAAAAAAATCACTTTAAAAAAACGTTTTTTTTTAAAAAGTATTTCCTCCTCTTTGGCGCCTTTACTATCCTGGTGCCTGTGTGCAGTGCACACATTGCACATATGGCCGGCGTGCCCCTGGTGACCCCGCACGTAGTGCACGTCTTAGGCAACTTGTGGTAAAGGTGGAATAAGCTCTGATCACTATTCTTGGTATTTACCCTTAATGTAAAGCACATCTTCTTGAGATGATGTATGATGCTATGCATTAAAGGCAAGGGGGGGCCACTACCCAGACTGGTTTCGACCTTTATTGAGGTCTCATCAGTGGGAGCCAGGCTTAGAAATACCAAGGTTTAAGTAATACAGAGCTTATAAATATTTTACCAAAACAAGTTACCATAAGGTGTTTTGACCTTATTAAATAAAAATCTCAGGATGAGAGATAGATGTAAAAAGTTTTTTACCTTGGGCATAATATACGTTAAAGATAACCGGCTATTTTAAACCTAGTTTTAATCCATTTCCCAAGTAAGCAAACAGACAAAGTCAAGTTTGCGCCTGCAAGTAATGCAAGTCAGGGTGACCACGCACGTATTGCAAGTATTAGGCAACTCATGGTAAAGGTGGAATAAGCTCTGATCACTATTCTTGGTATTTACCCCTAATATAAAACACATCTCCTTGAGAAGATGTATGATGCTATGCATTAACGGCAAAGGGGCCACTAACCAGACCGGTTTTGACCTTTATTGAGGTCTCATCAGTGGGAGCCAGGCTTAGAAATACCAAGATTTAAGTCATAGAGAGCTCATAAATATTTTACCAAAACAAGTTACCATAAGGTGCTTTGACCTTATTAAATAAAATTCTCAGGATGAGAGATAGATGTAGAAAGTTTTTTTACCTTCGGCATAATATACATTAAAGATAGAGAATTTTTTAGATATGTGGCCAGTAGGAGGAGAAATGACTGCAGAAGAATGATATTGTGGGATAAAAATGGGAATAGAGTGACTGATGCAGAGAACATAGTGGAATTGTTCAATGAACACTTTATTGTAGTATTTCATCCTGGAGGAGTCAGTTTTAATGCTAGAGGGATTGGGCAGGTTCAAGGTTTAGAGGTACAGGAGGAGAGTGTGTTTCAAATACTGAGTACTCTGGATGTCAATAAAGCTATGGGACTGGATGGTATTTTACAAAGAGTTTTGAGAGAATGTGCTGGGAAACTGACAGTGTGCCTTTGACCTGGTTTTTCAATGAAAGTCTGGCTGCGGGAAAGGTGCCCATGGAATGGAATGAAGGTAAGATAGTGCCATTGCATAAGGGAGGTAGCAGACTGGAAGTGTCTAATTATAGGCCAGTCTGTGTGTCATCAGTAGTTAGTAAGATCTGGGAGAAAGTAGTGAAGGACCGTATACAGCATTGGGCAGATGAGGGTAATGTTATCTGAGAGTCAACATGGATTTGTGAAGGGACGCTCTTGTTTTAGCAATATGCTAGTCTTTTATGATAAAGTTACAAGAGCATTAGATGAGGGAAAGGCATACACTGCCATTTTCTTAGACTTAGCAAAGGCATTTGACAGGGTGCCACATGATAAGCTGATATTTAAGTTGCAGCATATAGGTCTGGATGTCAGAATGGTCAAATGGATTCAGGATTGGCTGTCTGATAGGTATCAGAGAGTTGTGTATGGTGGGGCAGTTTCAAGGAAGCAGAGGGTTACAAGTGGGGTCCCACAGGGCTCAGTACTGGAACCTATATTGTTTAACCTTTATATCAATGACATTGTCAGTGGATTGCAAGGGGATATTCGGTTGTTTGCGGATGATGCAAAGCTGGGAAGGATTATTAGTAATAGTGCAGATGCAGCAGCCCTGCAAGAGGATTTGAATAAGCTAGATAGATGAGCAAACGAATGGGGGTGTCTGTTTAATGCAGCAAAATGTAAGGTCTTGAGGTTTGGCAAACATCGATGGGACACTGCATACTCTATGGGAGGAGTTATACTGGAGGAAGTAGGGGAGACAAGAGATCTAGGGTTGATGATTGATAGAAACATGAAATTTAGGGGACATATTGCAAAGGTGGTGAAGCTAACACAGAGGATTGCTGTAATAATGAGAAGGACACTGACCTGCAGAGATAAAACAGTTATCATTCAGTTGTATAAGATCCTGATCAGACCACACTTGGACTATTGTTCTCAGATTTGGTCCCCAGGATTTGAAGGCGATAAATTAACTGTGGAAAGGGTATAAAGGCAGATAACAAAGATGGTTTCAGGACTGTACAATGATAGTTATAAGGATTGGCTGAGGGAATATGGACTGCAGAGATTGGTGGATAGAAGAAGGTGAAGTGATATGATTGAAACTTTTAAACTGCTGAGAGGTGGTTACAGGGTTGACACTGGGGAGTTATTTCGCTTGGTTGAACAGCAGGAAGGAGTGATGACAAGGGGCAATCCCTGGAAGTTACGAAAGGAAACTGTGAACAAGAGGGTGAGGAGTGGTTTTTGCATGGAGGGTGGTTGAACCATGGCATGCATTGCCTGATGGAGAACGGTCAATGAGTTTAAGGAGTGGTATGATAGACTATGTGTTTCTTAGGGCGGCCTCTCCTCGATAAGTCTTGATAGACTTTGTGTTTCTTAGGAAGGACCTCCCACGACGAGTATTTTGACTCCATGGAGGCCTGAATAATAATAAAAAAGTTTCTTACATTTAGCCCTTTCGAAGTCCTGTTAATGATAGTTTTGCAAGCATTCCAGATTTCAGTATAGCCAGTAAATGAAGCTGGAGGTTTTGTTTCAAGCCACTTAGTATAAGCTTTTTTTTATTTCTTGGACTTCTGCAGCACACTTCTTGAAAAACCTTGGTCTAGTCTCTGAACTGACTTGCTGAACAGTATCAGCAAGTTAGGTATGATGGGAGAGTGTCTCAGAAAAAGAAAGTGGCCAGTAGTGTGTGTTTCAGAGATTTCTTGAAACCCTGCTGTTTAACTTATTTGTTAATGATACATCATGTGGACTGACTAAATGTGGAATCTTAAAATGTTTGCAGTTGATGATGCAAAGTTATGAAGAAGTGTTGCAGATGTTGATTCTCTTCAGGAAGGTCTGGACACACTTTTGGATTCGACAAATAAGTGCCGTTGTAGTTTTAATATTAAATGCAAGGTGCTGCACTTTTGAGTGGAGATATATAAAGCTGTTTTCTGTGTTGGTGGGACTGTGCCTCAGGAAGTGGATGAAATTCTGGATCGGGGGAGGGGGGTATCAAACAATATCAGGAGTCTGGAATGATGGTTATATAGAGAATCTTAGAAAATTAATACTTTGATTAATATCAAGATTAAAAGCAGATTGATACCAATGTGATTATAAAAGAGTGGCAGGAGAGGAGAACAACAAAAAGGCCATCTCTGGAAGTTGTGTAAAGGTGTGGTGAAGAAGGGTGCAACGAGGAGCAGATTTTCTAAATAGAGAATAGTGGATAAGTGGAACACTGCCAGAATGTATTATGATTGCTGGAAGCATAAATGAACGTATGATTCAATATGATAGATAGATTGCTATTTATGTGGGTCTTGCATGATGAGTCTGCCAACTCATTACTATAAATAATAAAAAGGAGAATGACATGTTGGTATCAGGGATGCCAATAATCTTACTCAGGTTTATTATTATTACAATATGATTACATGGACTCATTACAGGAGGTCGCTACTACTACACAATGCTATATAATCCACTGTTTACACTGCATAATGCACTACTATGCCACTTGCTTTGTTTATGTTTGTTAATTACATGTATTCTCCAGCTGGTTTTCATGTTTTGGGATTGGGAGTTGTAATGAGTCTTTGACTCCATGAGGTCTTGGGTAATAATAATAATAATAATAATAATAATAATTAAAAGAACTGGAAATGACCAGCATCTCATGAATGTGAAGATGTTTGGAATTTTAATTAAGGTTGAAGTTAATAGGGCTGTTGAATTGGATTGGATATCACTACATATATTAAAGGCATATGTAAGGGACTTAATATTTCCCTTGACTTCATTATTCAACAAGAGTTTAACAATGGGAATAGTCCATTAAAAGTGGAAAAGGTGTGAAAATAGGGCCAATGCACAAAGTAAAAGATTAGACAGTGGTGTCAAACAATAGGCCAGTTTCTATATCATGTGTGATGGTGAAGGTACTGGAAAGGTTTGTAAGAATTAGAATACAAAACTGGATTGATGAGAATGGGAATTTTTCCAGCATGGATTTGTTAAAAGGAGGTCTTCTTTTAGTAATCCCTTTTTTGCCTTTCCTATCTCCCAAAATACATTATATCCCCCCCCCATTTCTGTTTACATCAGGATATTGTTATTATTATTATTATTATTACTTAACATCTCCAGGGAGTCCAAAGACTCATTGAGGGAGGGTATCTACTCTACAACTTTCTATCTCCACTACCCACAATCCACCAACTACAATGAACCACAACTACACCAATGCCATCTACCGCCCACCACTACCACTAGTATTTTTACAGACAATCACAAACATCCAAGCCCACGGTGGGATTCGAACTCTCAGCCTTTTGGTTGGAGAGTGGATACGCTAACCACTTGGCCAACCAGGCTGCCTTATGATTATTATTTTTAACATCTGACCTCCACAGAGCCAGAGACTCATCATGGGAGGTACACACTATTGCATACAAAGCTCATCCAACTGTGCCTTAACCTGATGCAATGTGTCTATGTTCACAATACACTCAGGCAATGCATTCCACTCACCACCCATTCTCCATATAAAGAACCTTCTCTTCTGCTCACATCCTCCTTATACAGTTTCAGTGATGACCTCTTGTTCTACCCCCTCTCCCATTCTATGAAATATCTCTTCCATGTTAACCTGATAACAATTGCTAACTAGCCTTTTTATCTCAATCATATCCTCCCCCCCCCTTCCTCCTCCTGTTTACAAGGCTTTGCAATTTACATTCTCTCAATCTGTCCTTGTACTCCACATCCCAAAGACCATCTTTGTGAATCTTCTCTGTACCCTTTCTAACATATCCTCGTCACCAGGTTTTTATGGTTTTATCCTCCTCATCCACCAGCGATTTACTTATACAACAATTTCAGATTAACTCAATGAATGCAACAATTTCATCCTTTTATTACTGATATTCCTAGCTTTCATTTATAAATACTAATTCATCTTTGGGTCTATAACTGATCCTATCCATGTCATCTCTGAGCTTTTTTATTTACATCTGACCTTGGTCCTTCCTGTCCATCACCACCCATCTCACACTTTATTATTATTATTGTTTCCTTAACTTCATAGAATCACAAGACTCATCGTGGGAGATAACCTCCCACGATGAGTCTTGTGGTACAATATACTTTGTTGTACCACTCCTTAAACTTAGTCATGATTTAAACTTTCACCACTCTCTCAGGCAATTCATTTCATGCTCCTACCACTCTCTATGTAAAAACCTACTTCTCACCTTCTTACTCACTACTTTCTTTTGCAACTTCCAGGAAGGGTTCCCTCATTCCTTCCCCCTCGTTCTATTTCGAAAAATTTCCATAGTAATCTGATAATGACCTTTCAATAGCTTAAATGTCTCAATCATATCCTCCCCCTTTGTCTTCTATCCCCCAAACTCTATAGTTTGCATGCCTTCAGTCTGTCTTCATAATCAACCTTGTACAGTCCTGATGTCATTTTTCTTGTCTGTCTCTGCACCCTCTCCAAGCTCTTCAAAATCCTGATGACCAGATTTGAGAATAGAAACCCAGATGTTACCTGATCCAAGCTTTATACAACAGGACCATCAATCTTTTATATCTTGTGGTCAATGTCCTCATCAATATTGCAGCAATTTTCTGAGTTGTTTTCACACTCTTTGCATTATGTCCACTGAGCTCCACCAAGTGAATACAAAGCATCCCATCTATGGTTCACAAATTTCAAAACCTTATATTTAGCTGCAATAAGCTGATATTCTCATTCATTTTCCCACCTTTCCAGCTTATTCAAATCCTCTTGAAAAGCCAAACCATTGCACTATTACTAAAAACCCTGCAAACAACTGAATATCTCCAATTATTCCGGTGACAATATCACTGACATAAAGATTGAACAATAATGGTCTCAGTACCGAACCCTGTGGAGCTCCACTCACAACCTTCCTTACTCCCTGATATTGCTCCCCATATAAACTCTCTGATAGGTATCAAAAAGCCAGTTACCTATCCAATCCACTAACACGGTATTCAACTTGTCATGTAGCAACCTGTCATATGCCTTTGCAAAATCAAAAAAAAAAAAAAAAGTGTCCAATTACTAAAACAATTTTTCATAGAACTAACTACTTCCCTTATATCCCAGGCCATTCCTTTCTTTATGATGATTGCCATCCATATATATCCACTCCATTTTTCAGCATTTATTCTCCTTATATCATGCCTTTCCCCATGTTTCTATTTGTATTTTTTGAAAACTTGTTTCTCATTTTCATCTTTCACTCTTCCTAATAGTCTTGTACTACTCTCTTCTCCCTATTAATTCAGAACAAGATTTTCAGTCTTGCCTATCTCATTCTGCTTCTCTTTCACATCCCTTCTTCTTCTTCAGGACTTTGGCTCACCTCTATCATTACTCTACCTTCCAGCAAAATCTCTCCAGGTGAACTTACACGTAATATCCAATGTCATCCATCATTCCTGTATGGTTCCATCTATCCTCAATATCCATCCCATACATTCACAAAACACACTCTCTTTTCTTCACTCATATCTGCTCATCATTTCAGCTCATTACTGACTATTCTGAATAACATGTTATCTGCCTTTCCACAATCACTATCTCACTCTCCTCAGTAATCTTCTGATATCCATTCTCATCTTCTTCTTTCAGTAATGATGACAAATTAAATATGTAAACAGATAACAGAATAACTCCATCATGTTGTATCATTCTATGATGATACAACATGATGGAATTATTCTATTATCTGTATTTTATTATCTATATATCCAAAACACTAAACTAAGCTATATATAAGACAGTGTTAAAAAAATTTTAACTTACAGATATATAAGTTGAGTTAGAAATAAAATATGTGATCGAAGTCTTGGGTAAATATGAAGTCCCAATATTTTGTATATTTGAGCTACTGTTATTCATGAAATTTGCAGATGATGCAAGTGTAGGTGACATTATCAAAAATTACGTTTTTTCAAGAGGATTTGAACAGACCTGGAATTCAGAAACAATGCTAGGCTAAAAGAAAGTTTAGTGCATTTAGTAGCCCAAGAGTTGAATTTCAGGAGGTCATGCTGTATAAATAGTGAAGATGACAGGTATTGTGTTACTCTAATAGCAAGAAAGACATATGATTGAGACATATAACTATCCAGCTTATATGTCTCAATCCTGAAAACTGTATTAAGGTGTGGTAAACAAAAGAGTGAAAATTCATTTTTTGGATAAGAGGGCGAGTGTAATACACTACCAGAGATATTGCAGCAGGTGCTCACATAGTGAATAAATTTAAGGTGCTTTTTTATTATTGTTATTATTACATGAGCATCTCTATGGAGTTAAAGCCTCATCACAGGCTTTATTACCACATTAGGCAAATCGCCACATTATTATTCATATGACATATAATAATGCGGATCTCCTATGTTGATTCATATTTAATGTTTCATATTATATTCATATTGATTCAAATTTGATGGTAGATAGATTCCATTCTTCATTCTCCCATAAGAAAAATCATTCCAGTGTCCATCTAATAAATTCCTCTCAACAGCTTAAATGTCTCAATTATATCACTCCTCCATCTTTTATTCACCATACTGCAGATTACTTGACTTCACTCTATCTTTATAGCTAACTCCAAAGCTGCTTGATCCCTTTTAAATCCTGGCGACCAGATCTGAGCATTATTCAGATGTGGATACAGTGGGACTTCCACCATCCTATCTCTGCTGGTGAACATCTTCCTCAGTAGTACAAAATTGTCTTCATAAACTTGTAATATGTTCCCTTAAATTTTTCCATCTACCATCACTCAAAATCTCTTGCTTCTTCCAATTTCTCCAGTATAGTCCATCAAGAGCATATTCAGCTTCTCATCCATGAATCCCAAATTTCAGAGTCTCACATTTACTTGTATTAACCCCCCAACTGGCCATGATGTCTGTAGACATCCAGCTAAATCTGGATACAATTCTGTAACACCTGTTGAATAATATGGATAAGATGTGCAATTTGGGAGGTTAAACCAACATCACTACTGTTTGGATTTCTGCTCAGGACATGGACTGGTTATTACTAACACAATGTTCCAACATAAAAATATGCACAAATTCATATGGAGAGAAGAGGCAAGGAATAAGAAAAGTGTCATTGACTAGTTATTGTTGATAGCGATGTTTTCTCCCTGGTGCAGGACACCAAAGTGTACAGAGGATTTGAAATTGGAAGTGATCACCATTTAGTCTTGAGCAAGATAAAATTGAATTACATATTGAAAAGAAGAACATATAAGAAAGTTTTAAAGTGAATAAAAGTTGAGCAGCTCTCAAGTGCCACTTGAGACTTTTAAACTGTTTAGAGGTGGTTACAGGGTTGACACTGTGGAGTTCTTTCACTTGGTTGAACAGCAGGAAGGAGTAATGACAAGGGACCATCCCCTGGAAGTTACAAAAGGGAAACTGTGAGTAAGAGGGCGAGGAGTGGTTTCTTTGCATGGAGGGTGGTTGAACCATGGAATGCATTGCCTGATAGAGTGATGAGAGTGAGAACGGTCAATGAGTTTAATAAGTGGTATGATATATGATAGATTTTGTGTTTCCTAGGGGGGGGGGGACCTCCCACGATGAGTCTTGATAGACTTTGTGTTTCTTAAGAAGAACCTCCTGTGATGAGTCTTTTGACTGCATGTCAAAAGGGAGTCCTTTCACTTGTTTGAACAGTGGGAAGGAGTGTGATGACAAGGGACCATCCCTGGAAGTTACGAAAGGAAACTGTGAACAAGAGGGTGAGGAGTGGTTTCTTTGCATGGAGAGTGGTTGAACCATGGAATGCATTGCCTGATGCCTGATAGAGTGGTGAGAGTGAGAACAGTCAATGAGTTTAAAGAGTGGTATGATATATGATAGACTTTGTGTTTCCTAGGGGGGGGGACCTCCCACAATGAGTCTTGATAGACTTTGTGTTTCTTAAGAAGGACCTCCTGCGATGAGTCTTTTGACTGCATGGAGGCCTGAATAATAATAATATGAACTGTAGACTAAAATACACAAACATTATTCAAGAAAAAATGAAAGGGTTTGAGAACAGGAACCAAACCTTCGAGATTCAGTGGCAAGCTCTGAAGAAAACACTGACTGATTCAGCCAGAGAGGCATGTGTTGAGGTTGTCTGCTAAGATAGAAAAATCAGAACTCCAAGGTGGACACAGGAAGTTAAAGAGGCAGTGAAGGAAAAGAAGAAAGCATATCAAAAGTGCCTGGTAAATAAGTCAGCTACTCTTACAGAATACAGAGACAAATGTAAGAAAGCTAAACACTGTGTAAAACTAACCTAACCTAATAAATATCAAGAAGGTGGCAAGATATGCTAGTGGCCAAAATTGTGGAAACCTTTTGGAAAAATGAAAATTTTTGAGGTTTGATTGCTCATAACACCACTTTTTTTTGGTGTAATACCATAAAATTATATATCGATGGAAAGATAATTTAATCAAGAATGTAATGCAACAAAGTTTGTTCAATTATCTGTATTTTATGAAAAGTTATAACCAAATAACTAGAAAAAAGAAGCATAACTTGCTTAGGTTGATATGAAGTAGCTTTCTTTCATTTGAATGTAGCCAATGAGCATGAGTGTTTAGAGAGCCAATCAGGTGTCATCTTGTTTTGGCAATGAGCCAATAAGGTCACAGTAGGATTCAGCTATTGATGTCATATATTGGAGCTGAGAGGAGGACATTTGTCAATGTGTTATGTGATTGCTATCAAGTTGGTTGGTTTTTTTTGTGTTCTTTCATTTAGTGAGCTTGTAAAACGTAATAAAATTAAAGAAATGGTGCAAAGAGTTGATTGGTCACCCAGAAAGTGATGTAAAATAGTACTATTAAGTGAACAAGGCTACAGTTATGAAGAAATTAGAAGAAACATTGGTGGAAACTTAACCAAGGGTGGCATTTCTAAATTTTTGAAGATGTATAAGGAGACTCAGTCACTACAAAACCAGACTGCTAAAGGCAGGAAAAGGTGCACAACAGCAAGTGATGATAGAAGAATTGAGAGACTGTTCCTACGTGACAGAAGAAAATCATCTGGGTGTATACAAGATGAAATATCGCAATATAATGTGAAGTTGGGTGCAAGGACTGTTCGACGCACACTGCAGGAATTTGGTCTAAATGCTAGAATTCCATGAAAAAAGTAATTTTTATCTCTCAAACAAAGGTTGAAAAGATTAAACTGGACTAAAACCTATGTTAACTTGACAGCGGAACAATGGAACAGTGTTATTTGGAATTATGAGACCAAAATTTCCCTGTTTGGTAGTGATGGCATAAAATACATAAGAAGAATCGGAGAAAATTTGTATCCTGATTGCATTACACCTATCGTGAAACACCCACTTAGTGGATGTATGATCTGGGGTTGTATGACATCAAAAGGTGTGGGCAGAATTTGCTTGATTAATGGGAATATAAATGTCCCAAAATACATCAGTGAAATATTTGAGCCCAAACTGAAGCCTTCTGCACATGATCTTTTCCAAGATAATGAAGCATTTATATTTCAGCAGGATTCAGCTTCATGCCATGTTGCTGCTGCTGTGTGCAAAAAGTGGTTTCAAGATAATCATATTCCACTGCTGGAATGGCCTGGGAATAGCCAAGACCTTAACCCAATTGAAAATCTATGGAGCCGACTAAAGAAACTTGTTAGTCAGAAGCAACCCAGCAATAAAACCCAATTAATAGAAGCAATAATTCAATCTTGGTTTCATATTATAACAGCTGCAAAACTAAAAAACTTGGTTCACTCCCGTAATTAATGCTAAAGGTTACCCAACTAAGTATTAACTCACATTGTGAGAATTTTTGTATATATCTCATTTTTTCTGTGTTTCATTTTTCTTCTTTATCACTGCTGTTCTAATAAAATATCCTTCATAAAAGTTATTGAATTAATTTTTATGGTATTACTCCAAACAAAAGTGGTGTTATGAGCCATCAAACCTCAGAAATGCACTTTTTCCAAAAGGTTTCCACAATTTTGGCCACTAGTGTATTCTGGAGGTTGTTGAAGAAGCTTAGGAATGGAGGAAAGAGTGCTGTAAAAGGAATTAGAGATGATAAAGGTGACATGAAAACAGGAGAAAAAGATATTCTTGAAGTATGGAGTAATTACTTGGAAAAACTGCTAAATGAAACAAGCAGTGATGACAGCACAGTGGTAAAATACACTGACCGGCATGCAGTCAGGAATACATATCCATACTTGAAGTAGAAAAAGCCATCAAAAGCCTGAAATGTGGAAAGGCAGCAAGGAGTAGATGACATTCGACCAGAAATGCTCAAGTATGGAGGTATAAAAGTTGCACAGTGGCTGCACTGCATGGTTCAGAAGGCCTGGACACAGGGACGAATTCCAGATGATTGGAATAGAGCTCTCATAGTACCTATATATAAAAAGGGAAATAAAACTGAATGTGAGAATTACAGAGGTATTTCTCTACTGAGTGTTCCTGGTAAGATTTATGAAAGTATACCTGAGAAACGGCTGAGAAAGATTGTGGAAGAAAAGGTTGGTGAAAAACAAGCTGGATTCAGGCCAAATAGAGGCAGTCAGGTTCAGATCTTCACTTTACGACAAATAGTTGAGAAATCATGGGATATAACAAAGATCTGTATTTAAGTTTTGTAGATCTGGAAAAGGCATATGACAAGGCGCCAAGAGAGAAGCTCTTCAAAATGCTATAGTTGTGGGGTGTCAACGGAGCATTATATCAAGCAATACTTAGTCTTTATTTTAGTTGTAAGTCAGCAGTTAGAATTGAAGGAAGTACAGGAAGATGGTTTAATGTTAAATCTGGTGTCAGACAAGGATGTACATTATCCCCTCTGTTATTCATTATCTATGTGGATCACATCATGAAGGAAAGCAGTATTAAACTTGATATCAAAATCGGAGATGTTAATATCAGCTCTTTGCTTTATGCGGACGATGTTATATTTCCAAATAAATCTGCAAGTCTGCGAGATTCCCTGACTAAACTGAATAACTGTTGTAATAGATATGGTATGAAGGTCAGCAATAACAAGACAAAGACAATGAAAATAGGAAGCATTGACTGCATTCTGCATTATGAATGGAGAACCTATAGAACAAGTAAAATATTTCAGCTACTTAGCCACGATTTTAAGTGACAATGGTAAATTAAATATGGAAATAGACAACAGAATGAACAAAGCTGGTATGGTAGGAAATCAACTGAATAAATTTATATGGAATAAGAGAGAAATTAATCAAAGCACTAAATTAGCTTTATACAAGACAGTGTACAAACCAATTTTAACTTATGGATCTGAGAGCTGATTCAGAAGTAAAACACTTGACCAAAGACTACAGACCGCAGATATGAGAGTCCTGAGAAAGATTAGGGGTGTGAACAGATGGCATTAGTGGCAATATCTTATTAAAAATGAGGATATTAGGAAAGAAATTGATTTTGACATCGTCAGCATCCAGGAATGCATTAGCAGAACTAATCTCAGGTGGCATGGTCAGTTAAATAGAATGGGTGAGGAAAGATTAGCAAAACAAGTGTTCTCTGCTAGGTTTGTAGGAAAAAAAGACCCAGAGGAAGACCAAGATAAAGGTGGATTAATACAGTAAAAAATGCCTTAGAAGATAGATATGTAAGATCTGATAATGTTGGAGTCTTGACAGGTAACAGACTGATTTGGAGGAAAATTGTAGATAGGAAGTTAGTAATGATGTAAATTTTTCATGTGGTACTATCATATCCTGTACACCCCCCTTGAGGGTACATGGCAGGAATTTGATGATGATGATGATGATTATTGATAGCAAACTGGTCATTTTCTGCTTGATTATGGTTTCTACATACCTTTAAATATTCAGTTTTATTTATCCTGGTTTATTTGTAATCCTCGTTTATCAACGGAAGTTGTGGTTTCAGAATGTTATTCTGTCTTCAGTATTTTTTCCAACTAGGCATATATATATATATATGCCTAGTGTGAAAAAATATATATTTTCACACTCGTGAAATCAGACGCACGCAGCTGCCTAACAATAGAACTTCAACACGGACTGTAGCTACGGTTTAATGCTAACTGAATTTTATAATAGTTGTTTTTATAGTGATATGATGTTTCTTATAGTGTTTATTTGCTTTCTAAGTTCCCACACCTGAATAAGTCAGACAATCCAATGAAACATGTTGCATTTTGAATAAATTTAATTGTTATTCTAGTCTCGGTTATAGTCAGTATATATATATATATATATATATATATATATTAGGAGAATTCATTTTTACTCGGTAGGAATATTATAAAATAAGTTTAATGACTATTACCGAGAGAAAAGATGGCAAGATATATTTAACAAGATACTACTAGTTTACTAATTTCGTTACAAGAACATCATCAGGTATCATACTCAAAGAAATATATAAAAAATTACAGAGACTTAAAATTGTATTAACATAACAAGTGAAAAACAGTAGCATGTTTGAAAAAATGCAAGTATGAGTTCCATACAAACGAATACTACGCGCTGTCGCGAGTGCGCCAGTACTGAACAGAAGCAACGTGTGCGTCCGAGAGATTGTAACTCAGGCTGTTGTTGATATGAGAGGAATCTAGAGAAATTTCTCTTGATTCAACAATCTTTCTTTCGAGTTCATCGTAGCACACATGGATATTAGCAGTTTGAGTCCAGTTTACAATGTGCTGGCGGCCTTCGTCTGAGTTAGCAGAAAAGAGAACGTGGCTAGAGAGAGCGCTAGCTCTAGTCCTGTTATTGGAGATATCTCTACGGTGTTCATCCAAACGTAGAAGGATGGATTTGGCAGTCTGTCCATAATAAGGCTTTCCGCAATCACACAAAATCTTGTAGACTCCTGGAAACTGAGTAGGAAGATGTTTCTGTTTATGTTTGCAAAGTAATGAACGAAGTTTTGGAAGCGTAGTGTAGCACGTTTTGAAGTTAAATTTCTTGAGAATCTTTGCCTTACATCAGCTCTCTTTCACCAAAACTGGCAAAGATTCTCAAGAAATTTAACTTCAAAACGTGCTACACTACGCTTCCAAAACTTCGTTCATTACTTTGCAAACATAAACAGAAACATCTTCCTACTCAGTTTCCAGGAGTCTACAAGATTTTGTGTGATTGCGGAAAGCCTTATTATGGACAGACTGCCAAATCCATCCTTCTACGTTTGGATGAACACCGTAGAGATATCTCCAATAACAGGACTAGAGCTAGCGCTCTCTCTAGCCACGTTCTCTTTCCTGCTAACTCAGACGAAGGCCGCCAGCACATTGTAAACTGGACTCAAACTGCTAATATCCATGTGTGCTACGATGAACTCGAAAGAAAGATTGTCGAATCAAGAGAAATTTCTCTAGATTCCTCTCATATCAACAACAGCCTGAGTTACAATCTCTCGGACGCACACGTTGCTTCTGTTCAGTACTGGCGCACTCGCGACAGCGCGTAGTATTCGTTTGTATGGAACTCATACTTGCATTTTTTCAAACATGCTACTGTTTTTCACTTGTTATGTTAATACAATTTTAAGTCTCTGTAATTTTTTATATATTTCTTTGAGTATGATACCTGATGATGTTCTTGTAACGAAATTAGTAAACTAGTAGTATCTTGTTAAATATATCTTGCCATCTTTTCTCTCGGTAATAATCATTAAACTTATTTTATATATATATATATATATATGTAGAAAGTTTTTTACCTTGGGTATAATATATATTAAAGATACCAAGTTATTTTAAATATAAACCTGGTTTTATTTACTCCATTTCCCAAGTAAGCAAACAGACAAGTCAGTCAAGTTTCCGGCTGCAAGTGTTGCAAGTCTAGCTGATCCTGTACGTAGTGCAAGACCAAGGCAACTCATGGTAAAGGTAGAATAAAGCTCTGTATTAGTTAAAACTTAGTATTTCTTAGCCTGGCTCCCACTGATGAGAGCTCAATAAAGGTCGAAACCGGTCTGGGTAGTGGCCCCTTGCCTTTAATACATAGCATACAGGATCAGCTTGACTTGCAACACTTGCAGGCACAAACTTGACTGACTTGTCTGTTTGCTTACTTGGGAAATGGAGTAAATAAAACCAGGTTTATATTTAAAATAACTTGGTATCTTTAACACACACACACATATATATATAATCTTTTTTTTTATGTGGCTCCCACCCACAAAAAGTTGATTTGTGAACCTAAAGTACATTCATACTGTGGGTGGGTTAAGGAGTTCTTTTTTCTATTTTTATTGATTTTTTATCATTTTTATTATTATTTTTAAATTTCTGTTTTGAATGTTTTTTTGACATTTTTATTATTCTTTTTGAATTTTTTACCTAGTCTGGAAAACTCTGCTCTAGAGACTAAACATGGAACGTTTTCAAGCTACTTCAAGCTTCTAATAAGCAGGATGGTGTGGATGGTGATTTCATTGACTGGTGTGGATGATGGTCTCACACCAGGCAATGAAATTCATCTTCCACCTAAACTAAAGACAATCGCAAACATTCATGGCCAAGGTGGGATCTGCATCTGCAGCCTGTTGATTGGAGAGTGGATATGCCAACCACTTGGCCAACAAGGCTGGCATATATCATCTGTATATCCCAATATCACTGTTCTGCTTGTGTTATTTTTTGCAGTTTCTTGAATCCAGTTTTCTAAAGCTGAGTTAAACAGGTTGCAAGAATGGAATCTCTTTTCTTCAATCCCATCTTAATAGTAAAAAAAAAGGTTCAAATTAAAATCAGTAAGCTAATACTATGCTTTGGTTATCATTGGAACAATATTGATTAAATTTATTATCTTATGAAGTCTTTCAAGTTCATTTAATACTCCCCAAAGGCTTTCTTTCTCAATGAATGCTGTCATATACTTTTTCAAAATCTATACATAAAATATGGACATGCTGGTTATATTCTCATTTTTTCTATAGTTTCATTCTTAGTGTAAAAATCTGGTAAACTGTGGACATATTTCTTTGAAATTCTGCTTGATATTTGCCTAAAGTTTCTTCAGGATATGGCAAGATTCTTTTATAATAATAATATATATTATTGTAATATGATACGATATAATATGATATTATTATTATTATTACACCCTCCATGGAGTTGGCAGACTCACCGAGGTAGGTTCATTCAAATGACAACGTATTTATCATATAGAATCTAAAATCCTTAACACTCCTTGCATTAACAACACACTCTTGTAATGCGTTCCATTCACTGACAATTCTCCATGTAAAAAATATACTCCTCACACCCCTCTTCACCACACTTTTACATAACTTCCAGGAATTACCTCTGGTTCTTCCCTCTCACCTTCTGCTCTTTTTTAATCCCCTCTGGATTAATCTGATAAAATAAAATCCCTCGCAACTACTAACTGTGCTCAAACTTGCTTAACTTTTTGTGTGAGCCATTAGTAGCAAAGGCTCTACCAATCGACCAACCTTTGCTGGAAAAGGGCCTGACTTAAATTTCCATTTAAGTCAGTCCAGTAAAGATTACTTGGTACTTGTTTCATGACCAGTAAACTTTTAACAAGATGGGATTGTCAGCTCCATGTTCACCTCACAAACTAGAGGACTAGGGTGACTTTTTTTTGTCTTATCCCTCCTCTTTAATCAGTCTGGCTTGGGAGGTCCTGCTGGTAGCAATTCTACTGCCAATCAACCAACCTTTGCTGGAAAAGGGCCTGACTTAAATTTCCATTTAAGTCAGTTCAGTAAAGATTACTTGGTACTTGTTTCATGACCAGTAAACTTTTAACAAGATGGGATTGTCAGCCCCATGTTCACCTCACAAACTAGAGGACTAGGGTGACTTTTTTTTTTTTTTTGTCTTATCCCTCCTCTTTAATCAGTCTGGCTTGGGAGGTCCTGCTGGTAGCAATTCTACTGCCAGTATAGCTCACAGGATCATAGGAATGTGTAAATCTCCACTATTGTGGAGATTTACACATTCCCACCTTGTGACCTTTCCCCAAATTTTGATATCTATTATAGGGCTAAGTTTCCAATCCACTAAATTTGAAATCAAAATCCATTGGATGCAATGTAAACATCAATTAGTCATTTTGGAACTTGTCAAATGCCTTTTCAAAATCCAGAAAATGACTACGCCTATTCCCCAACAACCACTCTTGTCTCTATTATAAAAGGTAACCAGATTACTAAAACAAGGAAATTATCATTAACAAATCCACACTGACCTTTGTACATCATATTATCTTCATCTCTAATCTGTATATGAGCTCTTACTAATTTTTCCCAAAATTTTGACCACCAATAAAGAAATGCAAACTGATCTACAGTTTGATAGCTCCATTCTTTCTTCCATTATCCTTATACAATGGCACTGCTATTTTATCCTCTTTCTAGCCTCATTAGAAACTTGGTCAATTGCAAGACTTCCATTAAAGGGCCAGATTAATAACATGATCACATTCCTTTAAAACACATGGCAAAATATTCACTTCCACTGCATTACTGACATCTAGAGTATTTAGTATTTGAAATATATTCTAACCATTCATGTTTTATCTTTCAAACCAACTCACCCTTCTAGGAAAAAACCCACTTTAGGAAGATGAAATACTGTCATTATGTGATCACTAAGCAGCTGTACTGAATCTGCACTGGTCAACCAATTATTATCTCCATCCAGCAAAGTCCTTTGTCTACAATCATTTCTGCTCCTACTGTCTACATAATGAAAGAACTACTTGGATCATCACATAATTTTTCCTTCCTTATTTACACTAGCACTTTATAGTTTGAACCTTATCTTTCTCATGCAAATGTTCTCAGCTTCTTTCTTAACACTTTTTTGAACTGCAATTCCTGTTTGATTTCTTAAGTCATCCATTTTACTCTATATCTTTTTCAGCTAGTTGCTATACTTTTTTCACTCAAAATATGCAATTTTCCATTGCTGTTAATTATTTCTAACTAGTCTTCCAAATCTTGTATACCAACTTGCCTTTGCACAAGAGGTTCTAAAGACTGCATTAGCAAACTGTAGACCAATCAACATCTCAAGAGTGGTGGTAAAAGTGCCAGAAAAGTTGGTCAAACAGAGAATTCAAGAATCTATGAATAAGAATAAGCTACTCTATGAAGAACAACATGCCTTTGTGAAGGGTTGGTCAGGCCTTAGTAATTTACTAACTTTTTAAATTACAGTGACAACACATTTGGATAAAGAAAATGGCTACATGATGATTCTGCTGGATTTTGCAAAGGCATTTGACAGAATCCTGCATGGAATTATGTTATGCAAATTAGAAAGCATAGGGATGGATATGACACTGGTTATTGGATAACAGGATGGCTGATGGAAAGATATGAAAAAGTAGTATATGATGGAGCAGAATCCAAGTGACTAATGGTATGCACAAGGTTCTGTGCTAGGACCACTACTGTTTAATTTGTACATAAATGATATAGAAAATATTCAGTTGCTTGCCAATGATACAAAATTGGGTAGAGTAATAATTAAGGCAATGTGGAAAGCTTACAAGATGATTTAAATAGGCTGTCAGTAGGGGCAAAAGATAATGGGTGTGCATTTAATGTGGAGAAATGTGAAGTTATGCATTTTGAGATAAATAGATTACAAGCTGTGTATCATATTGATGGAACTTTACTCCAGGAAATAGATGAAGCTAGAGATTTAGGGGTGGTGGTAGACAGAGAGTTAAAGTTTAGAGGACATATTGCTAAGGTAGCTCATACGATTACCGGGCCATTGAAGAACACACAAGTAGAGATAATGAAGTTGTTATTCCTCTTTATAAGGCCTTGATATGTCCACATCTGGATTACTGTGCTCAGGTCAGGTCTCCTGGGTTTTTTTTTTTGGGGGGGGGGGGAAGCAGTGGAGCAGATTCGAAGCGAGCAACCAAGATGGTAGAAGGTCTGTGGAATGTTCCCTACGAGATCAGATTAAGGATGTGTGGACTGCAGAAGTTGGTTGATAGGTGAAAAAGAGGCACATTTAAGTTACTTGAAAGATTTTACAGGAAGGATTTTGAAGTGGAAATGTATTTGGGTAGAGGAGGAAGAACAAGATCTCATCCCTGGAAGTTGAGTAAAAGTGTAGTTAGTAGGGCGTGAAGACCAGAGATTTTTTGCTTCGAGAGTTGTGAATGAATGGAATGGGTTGCCAGAGTCGGTTATGATCACTCTGTCTGTTAATGGATTTAAGGAGAGGTATGATAGATTGTGTGGATAGTTGGGTCTCCCAGTTCGGATTCCATGGAGGTATCTGTATAATAATAATAATAATAAGATATTACTAAATCACTTAAGGAATTGACAACGTAGATACGAATATAAATTAAATTACACTTTAATAAATATTTCCGATATTTCGGCAACATCACGTTGCCATCTTCAAAAGGAACTTACAAAAAAGCCACGTGCACGTAGGTACTACAACACAGTAACTGAGAAAGAAGTGATGAAGCTATTGTTCTCCTAAAAGTCCTGATGGTGCCCCCCTATCAGGCTAAGTAAGTGTTCTTGGCCATTGGGCTGAAGGTCTGCTGATGTAAGCCTCCCAAATTTGGGGCAGTCTCATACAACCAATTACATTATATTCGTATCTACGTTGTCAATTCCTTAAGTGATTTAGTAATGCATAACCAACCTATAAGCCTGTCTACGAGAATAATAAGATATGTTCTTGAAGTCCAAGAATATTACATATGTAGATCTATTGAATTACTGTCATTGCACTTGCTTTTCTCTCTCTCTCTCTGACATCTAGGAAGCAAAGAATTTAAAAAAATTTTTTCAACTGAAGGTGTGTGTCCTCTGGTCTTATATAGAGGTGGCAGGGTTTTTTATCCCACAAAACAAATAGACTAGCCAGAAGGATACACATAATAAACAAACACTGGGTCTTACAGCCTTAGTTGCTAAAAAAAAAAAATAATATAACATAAATCTGCTAAAGCCTTTTATCCCTTTCCTTCCGTTTTAACCCTATCTAACTTTTGGAGACTCAGTGAGCAGTTCAGTCTCCACTGGTAGCAAATCAGAGATAGCTGGCCTAAGACTATTACTAATATTAAGCAACATCCAGTGAAGAGATGGCAAACAAGTTCTGTTATCTCATGGTCCCCACATCATTATTTATAATTCTCCCAACTTTGCATCAGCCACAAACAACAAAATAGGTACACCTTCAACCCACAGACACACAACATTATTATTATTATCACAAACACACCCCTATAGTTTTGAGAAGCTCCCACCCATGACTCCCCAAGTAAAAAATCATCTCCTCACAATTCCCTTATATAACTTCCAGGATTGGTCTCTTCTCTAAAAATGGCCTCCACTATAAAAAATTCTCTTCTGCATTCATATGATGCAAACACATAGCAACTTATGTTTTAGCCATATCCCCTCCTCTACCAGACTGCAAATAGTATTCTCTTTGTCTTTCTTCATACGCAACATCCAAAAAAAAACATTACTTGGCCTTAATTAATCCTCACTATACTTGCTCCAAAATTTCTTTTCCTTGAAAATCAAGTGAACAAATATGTACAGTAATTCACTGCACTGATCAAGATCTTGTGCTGTAAAATTACAATCTCTTTGCTTCTGTTAATATCCTCCTGTGTTGTCCTTAAAATTCTAGCAACATGGGGCCTAAATTTTAGCTCCTTGTCTATCTACCATTAGCCATATTTTTTTTTTTTTAATCTCCTCTGTCTTCTTCACTATATCTTCATTAATTATATACATTACATTCCAAATTTCCAAACTTTCTTTGCAACACTGAATCACAATTATATGCCTTTCTCTCGCCATTAGTCCCTTCTTCATCATTCTCACTCATCTTTGCATGATATCACACTCATGTGAATGAAATATCTGGATGAATCATCCATTAAATACTTGAACTATATCCTCGGCATTGATTACTGTTTCTATTCTTTTCATCAGCTAATATTATCTTGTTACAATTCTTTCTTCTACTGGTTACATACTGAAAGAACTTTTACTTGGCCTGATTGCAGTGCAGCTAATGCTATAGTTCTGTTTTCCTTACCATCCAAGTCAGTCACCTTTCTATCCAGCTCTTTTCTTCATGTAACTGACTGTTGCCTCCATAATGCAATCTTCCATATTTCATGCTGAATATCAGCATTTATCTGTGTTACATTAGTGTTAAACAATCCGGATTAAAATTATTTGATCTCCTTTGCATGCTTAATGTCATTTTCCATTTATCCATTTTACACCAATGGTAAACAATAATGAGACTAGTGTGAGATGATTTGATCTCCTTCTGACAGCATTATAGGCACTTTTTTTTCAGCTGGAGGCAGATTTGCATCTCATTCATAATGACATCTTCTGATTCACTGATTAAATCCATGATTCTCATGCACTTTCCATGACATTTTCATTTTTTTTAGATATTTCTTTATTCCAGTCTTTATTTTAATAATAAAATGTTGCATCCTTGAGAGGGATTATATAATTTGGGAACCATCTTCTAAAGAAAAAACATTGCTTTATTTAAAATCAGAAGCCACTTTAAGTAGGATACTGTGATCTCACATCAAGTAATGAAATTCATCCGCCACTTAAAGACATTCACAGACATCATTGCTGCAGAGATTTAACCCACAGGTTGGAGAGCAGAAACATTATTCATATGGCCAACTACTCCATTAAAATAACAATAATATATTTATTATCTTCCCTTTTAATAACATAATACAATCTTTTTTTATTTTATTTCAGTTTCAAAATAAGACTCATCTGGCCTTTCCTCTGTTTTCATGTTTATTCTAAGATTTCATGCTTTCTGGCTAAATTTTTGCTTCATTGTCCCAGCATGCTTATTGATAACTGCAGTTATCAATAAGCATAATTATTGATAACTGCAGTTGCAGTTATCAATAAGCATGCTGAAATTTTAATTTTAAAAACTTTTGCTGTTGATGTATTGTTAAAAGCAGAAATTACAGTCTCTTTGAAGTTTACCCCAAAGTTATGAAACTTTGATGGTTATATTTTATTAGTCATATCAGAATCCCTGATGCAGTCTCAGTTTTGCAATTATTATTATGCTGCCTTAAACCCTTTTTATTTTGATTTTATTTGGCTGATGCTGAATAAGTTCTATAATACATAACTGGTTTAAAGAATTTGTCTAAGTCGATGGAAGTTTTTTCACTTGGTTATGCTACGAATTATATATTTACCAGCAAAGGTTGGTTGATTGGAAGCGCCTCTGCTACTAATGGCTCAGGCAAAAAGTTAAGCAAGTTTGAGCATGGTTAGTAGCTGGAAAGGAATCAGTCATTCGATGCTGTTGGCACACTCTCCCTCGATGAGTCTTTGGACTCCCTGGAGGTGTCACATAATAATACTACTAAAATAATAATATTTGATTTAATCCTTTATCCAAGTGTAAGCAAACTTTGTTTGCTTACACTTGGATAAAGAGAACCAGTACTGAAAATTAAACAAAGTCATTAAGATGTTCATAAGTTGTTAAGAAACTTAATAAGACGATGATGCAGCTGTTGTCATGAACTTCTTGGATGATAGCATTGCTCGGTTTTTTTTTTTTTTTTTTTTTTTTTTTTTTTTTTTTTTTTTTTTTTTGTGCAGGAGTAGCTGGTAGATAATGAATGCTTTGATGAATCATATTTCTTCTGGTACTTTTAACATCCAGAATCCAGAAACTAAATTATGCTATGTTTCACTAACTATTTATGACCATGCTTCCAGTCATCTTACAACTGGTGGTGGTGCAGCTATTTAATGCCATCTCATAATTGTAGGCCCTTTATTTATTCAAATACTTCCCCATAAATAATAGTTTTCATGTGGTTGCATTTTACCATATTTTTTGAAATGTCTTTTTGGTATTTAAGGCTCCATATCATGTCTGGTATTATGGTTAATGTCTGGTGTTTCCTACATAATTTCTTATGCACTTAAAAAGGTCTTTAGAATTTGATTTAATCCTTTATCCACATACTAGTCAGACATTAGATATGCTTTCTACTGTAGCACATTGACAGTAATGTTCAGTATTTTGGAATCATTTTAAATTGATGATAGGCTTGCAGGATTAAACTTATAGTGCTCTTATGCCATTTATTTGAGAAGGATCTGTAGCAAAATTTAATGTTGCTTATACAATCAAGTTTTACTGTAATAAACAAATAAAGTCTTGAGGTTTGGGATCCATCGATGGGAGGATGCATACTCGATTGGAGGAGCTATACTGGAGGAGGTAGGGGAGACGAGAGATCTGGGGGTGAAGATTGATAGAAAACTGAAATTCTGGAAGCATATTGAAAAGGTGGTGAGGGTAACTCAGAGGATTGCTGCCATACTGAGAAGGATGCTGACCTGCAGAGATAAAAGAATTATCATTCCATGGTATAAGGCCCTGATCAGACCACACTTAGACTATTGTTCTCAGATTTGGTCCCCAGGATTTGAAGGGGATAAATTGACTGTGAAAAGGTACAGAGGCAGATAACAAAGATGGTTTCAGGACTGTACAATATGAGTTATGAGGATCAACTGAGGGAATGTGGACTGCAAAGTTTGGTAGATAGAAGAAGGAGAGGTGATATGATCGAGACTTTTAAACTGTTGAGAGGCAGTTACAGGGTAGACATTGGAGAGTTCTTTCACTTGGTGGAACGGCAGGAAGGAGCGATGACAAGGGGCCATCCCTGAAAGTTAAGAAAGGAGGCTGTGAGCAAGAGGGTGAGAAGTGGTTTCTTTGCGTGGAGGGTGGTCGAACCTTGGAATGCATTGCCTGAGAGAGTGATTGGAGCAGGAACAATGGGTTCAAGGAGTGGTATGATAAACTTTGTGTTTCTTACAAAACCTCCCACGATGAGTCTTTTGACTCCATGGAGGCCTGGATAATAATAATAATAATATTAATAATATTCCATCTTTTTGGTATAGGCTGTCAATTCCTGCAGTTGCCTTTCTTTATTATACAGTAACCTGGTATGATTAAAAAAAAACTTTCTTGCCTAATTCTTAATGCTAAACATTTTATTGATTAGTAGTCAGTAATCGTAAAATAGCAACTAATAGTCAAACCGTGGCTTTAAAAAATATATATTAAAGTCGCTGCATTAGATGTTTAGTTTAAATGTCTGTTATTCTGCAATGTTTGTAGAACAGTGGTATATCTAGGATTTTCCTGAGAGGTGTACAGACAGAGTTTTCCTACATGGTGGTTAATAATTGGTTATTATTTTGGCATACTGATCTTTTAAGAGAGAAAGTAGCGTATACATAAATACATATAGATATTTACCCATCTTGATAAGTGATAAGATATAAGGTTGGTCCAAATTCCTTGGCTTATCCCTGTGCTATTGTTACAGAATTATTTTTAAAAGCATATTAAGAAATTTAAATCATGTTCATAATAAAATTTTAAATGAGTATAAGTAGTTGCCTTGAGCATTTTTTTAAAATAATAATAATTATTATTCGTGACATCTCCAAGGAGTCCGAAAACTCATAACGGGAGGACACCCACTGTATAACTCTCCGTCTCCACTACTATACCGAACTTCTACTACCAATCATCTACATCAACGCCATCTACTGCCCACCACCACCACAGCTAGTATTATTTATCTGTAAATTGTGTGTATTCTGAAGGGCCGATTTGTCTGTATGCAGGTTGAAAAACCCAAGTTTCAGGGAGGAAAAAAAACCTACTACCTCCGTATGAGATTGGCTAACTCACCTTCAAATGAAAAAGTCCATATAAAGATTCCTCCTGTCACAACGGTAATCAAACTTAGGCCTTTTCTAATTGAAGAGCGCAATGTACTGTCATTCTTCCAATTGCACTATGAAGGAGCTTAATATTGTAATTAAAATAGGCCATTTTAAATAAGTATTTTTTTCAGTATCCTGTTAGGAATTGGAGCTGGTCATTTGGTTGAATACATAATTCTCAGTAACAATCTCTTGTTAATTATTGAAAATGTCATGTCATTTGTAATAATTCACATTCATAGTAATTTGAGTTAAGATCAGTGTGATGTAACAGACTACAGTTTAACTAGCATGCTCAGATCAAATAATAAAATTTCATTATTTTTTCCCAAATAGCAACTCTTGCCATTTCTGAAAAAAGAAAAAAATTCAGTATTCTAAAATTCCCATTACTTACTTTAGTTTGTCTTATATTTTTGCTCTAATCTGTTTCTCATATGTAAATGTTCTAATAATCGAGTAAATATCAGGTTCTAATTTTTTAAAAAAATTAATTATAAACATTCCACTCACATCATGCTTATTGGTTTATAAATTTAAGTTACAATATAGTCAGAAAAAAGTAACATAACATAGCAGTTTCTTGTTGGTTTATTAAAAATGTTTCATCTCTTCTTCTATTAATCCTTTCCACATAGTCTGTTATATCTGTTAATGCTTGTATTCTCTACTTCATTTGCTTGGGATAAAAAATTAGAGTTGCTAAGAGGGGAAAAAAAAAACTCTACCTTTACATGAGACCATCTAGCTCACTTTAAGTAGAAATGCCTTTAAAAAAAAGGCATTTAACAGGGATTTAAACTGTTGTCTTTCCAAAGAAAGAGAACATTATTATTGACTGAGTTACATAGCCTCATAAAGTGTTCTACATGAAAATATATAGAATACAGACTTATCTTAATGTAAAGTTTGTTGATTTGGTGTAATATCATATAATTTGATACTAGTACAACATTTGAATCGTAAAACAATCTGCCATGTATCCTGTTTTGTCTGTATTTCATTGTTCATCTGTGGAAAAATTATACTTCATAATAAGAAACTATAACACATTTTAGGAATGTTAGTCAAGTGGGTAATATTTATTATCCTACTAGTTTCACTGATTTTTGCTATCGGCATCTTCAGGGATACAATAGGTAAGCGATATGAAGGTAACAGACTAGGTTTTAACTGACAGTTCTAATTCATACAAAATTAGTACAGTGCGAGACAATGCGCATGTCTCGGGAACATGATTTATTTGTTACGAGACATAATGTAATTGGCGTGAAAGTTCATTTCTTTGATGTTTAGTGATCTAATTAAAGTTTTCCAAATTTCCGGTAGGATTAGACCTTGATTCTTATTTAGGTTTCCTGTTGAATGGGCGACCATAGCAGCCTCCTTGAAGGTTCTGGAATGATAGTTCTCTTCTATATAGGGCATATGACTCTTATCCCACTCAATAAGATGGTTGGTAGAGGCAAAGTGAGAAGAAAGGCCTAAGATATCTTGTCTGTTGTTTCTAACATAGCCTATGTGCTCCTTTCCATACCAAAACCTTCAAGGAGGCTGCTATGGTTGCCCGTTCAACAGGAAACCTAAATAAGAATCAAGGTCTAATCCTACCGGAAATTTGGAAAACTTTAATTAGATCACTAAACATCAAAGAAATGAACTTGCACGCCAATTACATTGTCTCGTAACAAATAAATCATGTTCCCGAGACACACGCAATTAATTACAGTACAGCGTCTTGCACTGTACTAATTTTGTATGAATTAGAACTATCAGTTAAAACCTAGTCTGTTACCTTCATATCGTTTACCAATTGTATCCCTGAAGATGCCGATAGCAAAAATCGGTGAAACTAATAGGATAATAAATATTACCCACTTGACTAACATTCCTAAAATGTGTTATAGTTTCTTATACAAGTAGTCAAGAAAGAAAATCACACTATACTTCATAATATTTGGATATATAAAGGCACACCACTTTCCACAAGTTACCATCATTGCTTGATAGACGAATTCACTCTGAATGGTAATTACATATATCCATTTCACAGCTGTTATAGAATGAAATGTTTTACCAGTTTTAGCTCTAACAGAAAAACCTGTTACATTGATTTTCAAGTAAGGGTCACCAGAAATAATAAAATTAGTTGAAATCATAATTATTAGATCTTGAATGATTAAGTTTGCTTTCAGGTGCTTTAAAAAGCCATTTGAAAAATTATTATTATTCGTGACACCTCCAAGGAGTCGGAAGACTCATTGCGGGAGGACACCTGTTGTACAACTCTCCATCTCCACCACTACACCTAACCTCTACTACCAACCATCAACATCAGCGTCACGTGCTGGCCACTACCACCACCACAGCTAGCATTTTTTGTCTGTAAATTGCGTGTGTTCTGAAGGACCGATTTGTCTGTATGCGGGATGAAAAACCCGAGTTTCCAGGAGAGAAAACCCTGCTACCTCCATATGAGATTGGCTAACTCACCTTCGATTGAAAACGTCCATTCCATATAAAGATTCCTTCCGTCATGACGAGAATCGAACTTAGGCCATTTCCAATCGAAAGGCACAACGTACTGTCATTCTTCCAATTGCGCTATGGAGGGGCTTATGCCTGCTGTATTTTCTACAGGTGTATTATAAGCCATGCTAGGCTGGGTGAGATGAGATTGCAATGGATACCTGTTTGCTGGCCTGGTTGGCCAAATGGTTAGCATATCCACTCTCCAGCCAAAAGGCTGTGGGTTCAAATCCTGCCGTGGGCATGGATGTTTGTGATTGTGGAACCAGTGGTGGTGGGCAGTAGATGACGTTGGTGTAGATAATGATGGTAGTTTTGGTTCGTTGTAGCTGGTGGATTGAGTGGTGGAGACAGAGTTGTAGAGTAGGTGCCCTCCCTCGATGAGTCCCTTGGACTCCCTGGAGGTGTCATGTAATAATAATAATAATTAATCACTGCACTTTTTCATAAAATGAAAGCAGACTGTTTACAAATGCATGCGAGCGTGCCATTGAAAATCCCATGTCTAAAACCCAATCTTCTGTTTTATTTCTAACTAATCTCTCCAATATCTTAAACACAACTACAGATATATAAACAGGTCTATAATTGGAAAAAATCTGTCTTAGTAATACTTTTGTTTTCCTTCCATTCTTTTTCTTCCTACTAACAGACTGATTAAACAGCCTGGAGGTCACAGCAACTCTTTTGCACATTCCTTAAAAATAGGCAGTGATATATCGTCCCCAAAAAAGTTAATATCTAACCTGCTCAACACTTCAAGTACCTGTAGCATTTGCCTCAAAGTTATTCATACTAGAATGATATATGCTGACAAATTGCAGATTAAATACTTCTACCACATCCTCTGTCTTGGGCACTTTCACCATACACCAGTATCAATCTTCTGTAATTATTCTTCCTCTCATCTGCCATGTAATGGAGGAATTTCTTTTGGCCTGCTGATCAATCTTTTCTCATGTGCAACATTTTTTTACCATACAAATGTATACACCTGTGTTACAACATACACGTGTATGGTAATTACCTCGCCTGGACTACTGTAAGTAGATTTGGTGTCCTGAGTTATAAGGCAATAAAAAAACTGTGGAAAGGGTGCAAAGAAGAGTTACAAAAATCATATCAGGATTATGGGATTTATATTATGAGGATAGATTGCAAGTATGTGGACTACAGACTCTGATTAATAGGAGAAAGAGGGATGATATGATAGAGGTCTACAAACTTCTGAATGGGTATTATAGGATATCATTTGATGAAATTTTTCACATATGGAAGGTGGGGAGAGAACATGGGGCATCCATGGAAGTTAAGTTTATTTCCAGCTAAGAGGGATAAGGAAATAATTTTTCTATCACAGAGCAGTGGATGAGTGGAATAGTTTGCCTGTTGAAGTAGTGAGTGCAACTAGTATGAATGAATTTAAGGGAAGTATGACAGCTAGTTTGGGTGATGTATATCCTCCCTTGATGAGTCTTTGACTCCCTGGAGATCTCAGATAATAATAATAATAACATCAATATCTTTCCTTTACAGCTAATCATCCCATGGTTTTATGGAAATTGACTATAGAGCTTCTCATAATCAGCAACCTTATGGTTCCACATGGCCATAATATTCTTCATTACCACATTCCAAGTCAGTACTTGATGATCACAGTTACTAACTGGCAGCAGTGTTGATATCTCAAATTGTATCTCATCCAAAAACATATGGGTGGGATACAATATAGAGGAGAGTAACTAGACTTATTAATGACCCATCTCTTACCAACTCACTCCCCTACTTTTGCAGAGACATTTGGTTTCTACAATATGTGTATTCTACAAATATTTCCATGGGAAATGTTCATCTGAAATAGCATCAATAATTCCCCCACTTAATACTAAGCTCATTGGAGCATGTGCAGCTGTTACTCAACATCCCTTCACAGCACACCTTAAAACCCACAGAACAAGTTTCTTTTCCTCCTCCTTCATCCCTGCTACTGTTGTACTGTGGAACAGTCTTTTCCCTGATGTACTTCCCAAGGAATACAATATACAGACTTTTAAATCAAATATAAACAAGTTTCTCCTTTCCCAACCCACTACCCATATACAGCACTAACATACTATAGTTGATCAACCAACCTCTTGTGTATGGGCTCAGCATAAAAAATAAAATATAAAATAAAAAATAAAAATTTCCAGGCACAAATATATCATATCCACAGCTGCCTCGACATCTAAAATATCTGAAGCCTTCTTCAGTACAAGACACTTCTTTCATTCGAGAAACTTCTTGTCTGTACAACTCCTAATACCGTATAAACTGAAAATCTGTCCAAATCTATCCAAATTAGATGACACTCTCCTTTGGGAGATTTTTTTCAATCGCTTTTTTTTAAAGATCCTCTGTTTCTGCATTATGCCTTTTTTATAGATATTTTCATAGGCAGTACTTCACCTAATTTGCCACTACTATTTCTCCACTTTCCTCTAAATGTAAAAACACAAGCAGCATATATAAACTAATGAAAGAGGAGGCTAACACAACTTGGCTCGATACAAAGGAATTGAACCAACTTTTTATGCTCTTCTTTCATTCTGTCTACCTCTGTTCTTTGGAATAAGCTTCTCGCTTCTCCATTATGTTTTCACCAAAGGACTATTGACTTTAACTGTTTAAGACATCAACAGATTTCTTCTTTCTCCCTGATTATTTGCCCACACACACACGCAGCACCAATATGTCTCATGTAAGGAGTATTGATATAAAAAAAAAAAAAATTAAAAAAAAAACTCAGATTAAATAGCCACAAAGCCATCACATGAGCTGTCACTCCATTCTGAATGATGGGAACTATTACTCTGCTATCATATGTCTCCTGTTTTCCCTCCTCCTTTTAGGTTCTATATAATTTCTATTTCTATTTATGTCTGTATATCATAATTTACAAGCATGAAGAAATGGAGGGATATAGAAATGAATAGAAATAGAGGGATCAAGTTCCCCTTTATTTATTCACATATTTTAATAAAATATGTGAATAACTTGCAAGATTACTCACTCAATGTTACAAATTCAAATTCTTTATTTCTGATACTCCTTTTTAACTTGTATATTAATGATATTGGCGAAGATTTGGATGGAGATATTCAGTTGTTTGCAGATGATGCAAAGTTGGGAAGAACCATAAAGAGTAGTGAAGATGTTGTGGCCTTGCAAGAAGACTTGAATAAATTGAGTGATTGGGCAAGCAAATGGGGGTGTGAGTTCAATGTTGCAAAATGTAAGGTTTTAAAATTTGGAAAACAAAGATGGGATGCAGAATTTATGCTTGGTAAGAATATATTGTTGGAAGTAGAGGAAATAAGAGATCTGGGAGTGATAGTGGATAAAGATCTAAAATTTAGGGGTCACATCGCCAAAATTGTGAAGACAACACAAAGACTTCTGGGAATGATGAGGAGGACACTGACGTGTAGAAGTAGGGAGATTCTTGTTCCATTGTATAAGGCTTTGATTAGGCCACACATGGACTATTGTGCCCAGATTTGGTCACCTGGTTTTCAGAAGGATGAGGAGATGTTGGAAAGGGTCCAAAGGCGACTGACTAAGGTAGTTTCTGACCTCTGGAATGTCGAGTATGAGGAAAGATTGAAAAGATGTAATTTGCAGAGACTAGTGGAGAGAAGGAAGAGGGGAGATATGATAGAGACCTACAAGTTGGTAAGGGGTTGCTATAGGATCAATGGTGGAGAAGTTCTACAGCGAATAGTGGGAGATCAGGGGAGAACCAGAGGTCATCCCTGGAAACTGTATAAAGAGGGTGTGAGTAGGGGAGTGAGAGGCAGGTTTTTTTCGTGCAGAGTTGTGAATGATTGGAATGCCTTGCCTGAGAGTGTGGTGTCTGCAAGGAGTTTGAATGTGTTTAAGACCCGGTATGATGAGATGTGTGTGAGATAAAAGGACCTCCTAGATGAGTCTTTGACTCCATGAGGTCTTGTTTAATAATAATAATAATAATTACTGGAATCCTGTATCAATTATGGAATGAAAATTAACATTAGAAAAACAAAGGTAATGAAAATAGCAAGGAAAGAGGTAAATATGGATATCAGAATTAAATGGGAGGAAATTGAATCAAGTAAAGACATTTAAATATCTAGGAAGTGTTATTAGCAGTGATGGAAGATGTAAAAGTGACATAAAAGCAAGAATAGCAATGGGAAGAGATGCCTTTAATAGAAAATGGAATTTATTAAGAAGTAAAATGGATAGAAACCTAAAGAAAAGACTAATAAAATGTTATGTGTGGAGTGTTGCCTTCTATGCAGCTGAAAGTTGGACATTGAAGAAAGAAGAAATTAAGATTTTGGAAAGCTTTGGAAATTAAGATTTTGAAAAGAAATGGACAGATAAAATAACTAATGAAAAGGTCTTAAAAAGAGTAGAAGAAGAAAGAAGTCTGTTAAGGAGGATAAAAAGAAGCAAGGGAAACTGGATTGGACATATTCTGAGAGGGAATGGAATCATCAGAGATGCCATCAAAGGAAAAATAGATGGAAAAAGACCCAGAGGAAGAGTAAGGAAAACAATGCTAGATGATATACTGAATGGAGACAACTACACAACCTTGAAAGAGAAGGATCAGAACAGAAGAGAGTGGAAGGAAAGTTTCTGCTACTAAAAGAAGAACCTGCTCAATTGCAGAATACTCAAGAAGAAGAAGAATGGGAGTTCATGAATTATTTGGTCACATGTCCATTTTAGCTACCATACTGGCAAAGATGTGTTTATACATCAGTCAAACACGAATGTGAAGCATCCACTGAAATTTAAATAACATGGAAAGAAGCATAAATTAAATTTCATCCATATGACCATTTGGGATGCTATTGAGATGTGTCACATACATGAAAAATGAATGATGGTCAGCATGAGTAAAAAAATAAAATAAAATTATAATAATTTTGAAAAATTATTGCCTCTAATATGTCAACACTTTAATTATGTCAGAAAATATGTCATTTATACTGTTCAAGCTGTAACAGAAAGAGAACACACCATGAACCAGTTATGCTAATCCAATAAAAGGACTATATACATCATTTAAAAAAAATATTGGCCTTTAATAATAACCACTTCACTGAACTTGGATATAGGTATGCAATCTGAGCAATTGAGATTCAGACAGCCAAAAGACTGCGGGTTCGAATCCCGTCATGGGTGTGGATGTTTGTGATTGTCTGTGGAAATAGTAGTGGTGGTGATCGGCGGTAGATGGTGTTGGTGTAGTTGCGGTCATTTTGTGTGGATTGAGTGTTGGAGACAGAGTTGTAGAGCAGATGCCCTCCCTCGATGAATCTTTGATCTCCCTGGAGGTGTCAAATAATAATAAAAATAAAATAATAATAAAATGACAAAAAAGTTTCCACATTCAAAAATGAGATATGTCATGTAGCACGTGTTTATTACTTGAATCTTGGTTAAGATGTATGAGAAAGAGATCACACTATTAGAGTTCAAAGGAAACAGTGAGCAATTATGTTAAGTTAATTATAAGGCTTATTGCATCATTTAAAAATAATAATAATAAATATAAATAAATATATATATATATATATATATATATACATATATATATATATAATATATATAATAATATATAAAATATAATAAATATAAATAACTAAATATATATATTTATTTATTTATTTACAATTAACAGTGATAACTTCCCTGAACTTTGACATAAGCATGCAATTTGTTATTATTATTATTATTATTTTCCTGACCCCCATGGAACATTGGACTCATCATGGGAGGTCAACACTAGTGAACACATCTATCATGCCACTCCCTAAAATTATCCACAGTCTGCACATTCACAACCCTCTCAGGCAATGCATTCCATGCTCCTATCACTCTCCATGCAAAAAACTTACTTCTTACCCTTTTACTCACCACCTCCTTTTGCAACTTGCAGGGATATCCTCTTATCCTTGTTCCTTTCTCTTGTTCTACCATATGAAAAATCATTAAAAAATTTTAAATGTAAAGTTTTATGTTTCCAGGAAGAGGCCACTAATTTAAGTGGATTTGAGTGAAGTATCTCAGTTAGGTTACAGCCAACACTGTGACTAGTGAGCCAATGGCATGAGAAGTGAAGCCTGGTTCATCAGTCTGAATAGAGGCTCAGTCATATCCATTGGCAATCATTGTGATTTTTTATTTTGTTTAGTTCTTCCAACAGAAAAGATTCAGCAGAGTAGATTGGGGTGAACAGTTTTAATAATACAGTTATACAAATTGAATGAACAGTTAAGAGCAGTCCCATCTCTCCTGTATTAGCAGACTATTTTATGTAACACTTGGAAAGTCAACTTATTGATACCATTACCACATTTTCTCAATACCTGGCTTTGTTTTGTGGATGACATCTTTGGAGTCTAGTCACACTCAGTGACTGAATGACTAATTTTTATAGTAAAATCTGTGTATTACCACTGAACACGACTCTCTCTCTCTCTCTCTCTCTCTCTCACACACACACACACACACACACACAGAGAGAGAAATAACACTTTCTATTTTCTGCATGTTTAAACTTTCTATTATGGATACATCATCTATTTTCACAGATGATATGATATTACCAGAACTGTTATACACCAAGCCCACTCCTTTTAGTCTACTGAATTCCTTCTATTGGAGACACATCACAAAATAAAAAAATCACTATGACTGTTAATGGATATGATCAAGCCTCCATTCAGAAACTCTTTGATAAATATCATATTATATCAAGTGTTCAAAGGGTTGTCATAAAGACTACTCTAACTGAAAGGGACATAGAGCAAACAACCCAAGTTCTTCATAAATTTAATCTATGCACTACCTTTAAGCCATTTCATAAACTGTGTTCCCCCCCCCCCCTCCACTAAAGACAAGTTACCTCCTCTCTCTCGCTCCTTACTTGGCATATAACCAGTACCTTGTTCTAGTCAACTATAATATTTTGGATAGTGGCCATTCTGCAGAAATTAGACTCAGAAACATTAAGATTAAATCAAACAGAATCTGATGAATCTAGCATTGCTTCTCATGCCACTGATGCTTGTCATAGAATCTCCTTATACCAAACCAAGATAATCCACTAGAGTTAGTTTAAATTCAATAGTATCTTCCTGGATGGCATCACCATTCAAACCTCATTTGTTCAGAATACATGCCTAGATTACAAGTTCTGCAACGTAATACCTATTGACTGTCAGTTTTTCTTAATATTTTTTATTACATAGTCCTCATATTAGATTAACATAACCTGCTCATTATTTCCTTTGAACCCTCATAGTGCGTCAAGTAGTAAATGGGTGCTACATGATGTAATTTCACTGTTCCTTTTTATGCTTTCTCTAATGATGTTCTTGTAATTGATAAAATAATATATTGACATATATCGTATACACTGTGTGTGTGTGTGTGTGTAAATATGTAGAAAGTATTTTACCTTGGGTATACTAAATGTTAAAAATACCAAGCAATTTTAAACCTGGTTTTACTCCATTTCCCAAGTAAGCAAACAGACAAACAAGTCAAGTTTGCGCCTGCAAGTGATGCAAGTCTAGCTGATCCTACAGGTAGTGCAAGACCAAGGCAACTCATGGTAAAGGTGGCATAAGCTCTGATCACTAATCTTAATATTTACCCTTAATGCCAAAACACATATCCAAGAAGGAGATGTATGATGTTTTGTATTAAAGGCAAGGGGGCCACTACCCAGACCGGTTTCGACCTTTATTGAGGTCTCATCAGTGGGAGCCAGGCTAGAAATACCAAGATTTAGTAATACAGAGCTTATAAGTATTTTACCAGAACAAGTTACAATAAGGTGTTTTAACCTTATTAAATAAAAATCTCTGGAGGAGATATAAATGTAATAAGTATTTTACCTTGGCTCCAGAGAGTCATGTGTGCCCTCAACCAACATAAATTCTAATGTGTTTTTATTTCTTCTGTGTAAAGATTCAGTTGTTTGTGTTATTGTTGGCATCCTTAAGCATGAATCTCCATAACAATGCCGTATGACCATCCTTTGACACTCTTTTACCTTACTAATGTCTTCTTTCTTATTCATGTTAGTCAATCACTTCTTCAAATGTTCAATGTCATCCTCTACATTCTTAATTCCACTCTTTATTTTCTCCAAACTGGCCTAAATTTTCCCACCCAACTTACTATTGTTACATTTATCAGATAAAATTAGACACACACACAACATTTTATTGATTTTATTATTATTATTATTATTTGCAAAAATGCTAATATGGCTTTTTGGTATCTTCTCCTCCTCCCAGAAAAGATAAATGTTGTAACTCTTCCTTCCCAAGTGGAAACCGTAGAGGTAGGATGGGTACTTAAGATCAGCAGGTGGAATATTTTCACTGATCACCAATTAAAACACCACTGATAAGGGGTGGATTTAGGATTGTTTGGGGCCCCACACTATAACTTTTAATAGGCCCTTCTACTGGAAAAATGTTAGATTATCCATATCGAGGAGGAGACCCTTGTAATATGAGGCCATAAGCTTTAGCCTGTTTAGCTTATGCATAAATCTGGCCCTGCTGCTGGTGTACAAACATTTCATTTAAAACAAACTGTACTACTTTATTTCTGAAATTTGAGCAGATCATGGACTCAAGCTCTATAAGCTCATATTACAAGTCTCGGCTTAATGCAGGTGAGGGACACATGCTAGATAATTTGTTCAATGGAGCTCTGGATTTTCCAGAATACAGATGAGCAGTCACATTTTTAGTTGCATACAGAGCCATAACCAGCTTCAGTAAGGCTGAAAGCAGCAAAGCAAAGGTCAAACATATATGACATAAATGGTAAAAATTATTATGATTACTATTTCAGGCCCTCCACAGAATCATAAGCCTCATCATGGGATGGGTAACTTAGACAGCACAGTCTATCATATCACCACATTCACAATCTGCATGTTCATTGCCTTATTAGGTACTGCATTCCATGGCCCAATAACTCTCCATGTAAAAAAGCCTTTCTCACCATCCTATTATCCATTTGTCCTTGTATCTTCCCTTTTTCCTACTATATGAAAAACCTCTCTCTAGTGTTAATCCTGTAAATGCCTCTCAATGCTTTAAATGTTTCAATCATGTCATTCCTTCTTCTATCATGCAAACTCTGTAGTTTGCAGGCCCTTGGGTTATTCTGATAACTAACACTGTATGGTGGCAATATCATTTTTGTTATCTACCTCTGTACCCTTATATGTATAAATAATTTTTTTTGTGTAAACATTTATTAATGTATTGTTTCTGAAGAAAAACTGAATAAAAAACAAGAGAGATTCAGATTACTTCAAATGGAGAGGAGTGCATAGATAATGCATAGAGGAGTGCTTAGCCAGCAAAGGTTGGTCGATTGGTAGAGTCTCTGCTAATGGTTCACGCAAAAAGTTAAGCAAGTTTGAGCACGGTTAGTGGTTGGAAGGAATTCAATCATTCGATGCTGTTGGCACACTCTCCCTCGATGAGTCTTTGGACTCCCTGGAGGTGTCTCATAATAATAATGAGAGCATTATTTCACCCTGTAAGCAGTATGAAATACTAAGTATGAGCACGTTGTTGTTAGTTATAAATTATACTGCATGCCAATTAATACTGTAGCAATACTACTGTATTAAAAATAAATCAAATCAATTCATTATTCTGATTTTCTCTTCAATAAATCTGCTCTATCCTGGCTGTTTGCAGTTTCCCTCTTGCATTTCCTTCTGTTAAAATCCTATGATCCCAATCAATTAACTGATCTAATATGCAGGAGTTTACTACTCCTCTTTGTAGTGTTTCTTCCTCACACCCATGACAATTCTGACATAAATCCTGCAAGTACATGATCAAGCATGACATGATATTACAGTGATTTCCCAATTATCTAACTTTTGGTTAGGGTATCAACTGATTTTAGGTGCTGCACCATGTAACTGTGCCTTCAGATGTTGAACCCCTCAATTTTTTGACTGGTAGATTGGTTTTCCACTGTGATTGGATAACTGAGAGAATACTGTATTTGCATGTTTTGCAGGAGAATTATGACATATTTGTCTAAATCTAGCACCTTAAAATTAGATCTTATTATTTTTATATGTAGAAAAAAAAACTACTGAATATTAGACAACTATGCTATCATTCTTGTTTCAGAAATTATTGTTAGTGGTAGTATCATTACATGCCTACTGACAGCTCAGTCCTTTTAGATGTTTATAAACAGATATCTATGGAGTGTCAACTTGATTGCTGCTTGATAGAAGATTTCCTTGCAAAGTCTAGTACCTTTGCTGAAACCTGATAATTTATTAGTGCCATTATCACTGGACCTCCACAGAGTCTCAAGATTCTTCATACAAGTTCTAACTTTTCTAATGAAGTGGCATAACTTAACTCACCATCACGAAGCTCTACAATGTGCAAGAGCTCATGTGGCCAAATAAGAAATCTTGGCATAGGGACTCAACAAAAGCATGTTGAGGGAAATGCCCAAAAATCATATTTACATAACTGCTTATGCCCTTTCATAAATTCAGTTCTCCAGTTAGTGAGAGGATCATAATCCTCTCATCAACTTATGTGCAGTAATGTTCTGTTTAAAAAAAAAAGAATGCACATAGATCCCACAGGTGGAGTATGCGTGTACATAACACATTTCTCAACTATGTGTGTGATATGTACACTGAGTGCTTATATCATTACATATACCCACCTCAAAGAGCACTGGATCACTCTTAGCCTTCATATTTCAGAGCACTCTACAATGTTCCACAGGTATCCTGTGGAGTGCTTATAATTATATCATAGATAGACATGGAGTATATACTCCATATCCTGGTATATACATTATCAAGATGTTAACTTTGTGTTTTCGGTTTACGATACCATTCTCAGTATAACTGATACAACACTGTACATGGAGGTCTCATTTCAAGGTCATAAATTTTGCCACTAATCACACTACTGAATGTACAGTCTTTTGCAAGCAGTTGCTATTTATAGCTGGTACCTGTCATCATTTACATATATGTTATGCAGATCCATTTCTCATGGGGATATTTCTAATATTTTGGCCACTGAGTCTGTTTGCATACTAGTGTGATATCTTATAGTGGATTTGATGGCAAGGGGATGGAGGTGCATCTTATTGAGTTTCCTTGAGAGGGTATGTATGTGTGCATATATATATATACATACACATAACCTTTTGCTAGATATATAAGACACCAAAGAAAGGCTACACACACTTTTTAATTAAATATTCGATTTAAAGTTTAATTGAATTAATTAAATTTAAGGCAGTACCATAAGCAGTTCATCTGATAATAGGTTACACTATGGTGTGAACTATTTGTTAGCAAGGCAACATAAAACATAAGGATAGTTTCCTCTCTACATCTACACACACACACACATATATATATATATATGTGTGTGCGTGATAGCTATATCATTTATGACAGCAGGCTACATCATTTACTTTATATATAAGGACTCACATTATCTGAATGTTCGGGATAACACCATCCTTTCATTATTATTTTTTTTTTTTTTGTATCATAACGGATACAAATTAAAAGATAACTTCAACAATTAGCGGAGTAAAGTTCCGCTTAATAATTTGTGTAGCCTCTAGTAATGAGTCTTGATATTCCTGATGTCAAATAAAAATCATAATAGCAATAGTTTTGCAGCACTGCGCACATTTATCAAGGTACACGGTATAAAATAATGTTTATTTATTTACGTTCAAAAGCATATTTGTGTTGCCAAAATGGATGCACTCGAACGCAGAGTATTTGAATTTAGCAGCACAGAATTATCACTACGTTATGACATCTTACTAATGGACGATGAAACATACACTACTTTCTCATGTAAATAGAACCTACTGTTGCTATGGTAACATACGTCACACTGATCTTAGCTTACTTCATTTGCTTGCAAATTTCCTGAAGGTGTAGCCCACATATACATTAATCTCAACAAACAATAATTTCTATATGGAAAAACAGATATACAGACCGTAACCAGAGCAATGTATATGATTTTTAATAATTAATACAAGAGCATCCCCAATATGTGGAAAAGGAAGCTATTTTCACGCTAGCATGAACTGAAAATCCCGTCCACAATACGTAGATACTAAAATTTTACCGCTGCCAATATGTAAAATCTGGGCCTCGGCTCAATCGGATACTACCAGTATTCTCGTCATCAGATAATCATCTATATTGTGTTATGGTAGATTCAGTATGGCGCTACCAAAGAGATGCATTATTTACTAGTGCGGAACATAATCCAAAATTAAGAAATAATTCCGATTTCTTAAAAATCTTGGCGACCAAATCTGTGCAGCATAATCCACGAGTTCTCTTCTTTGAATAAAGGAACAATGGCGAAACTACCGCGAAACCTCGTAATGCCTGGGAGAGAAAATTAAGGGATTGAAGTTTTTAAGGGGCTAATGAATGCGCTCATGGGCCTAGTAAGAGTGGATTTGGGATCAATAAAAACATCTTACGGAGTTATCTACCGACACCTCCAGAAGAAATTTGAAGAGGCGAATGTCTCAGGAACCACGTGGTTCTTGAGACAGATAATCTTCCTACAGACTGACGCATATTTTTAGTTTTTTTTTCCGCCTCACATGAAACTATTTCGTAAAAGTTATAAAAAATGACTAGTGAGAATCAGTGTAGCCATTTTCTCGCTTCAGGCTCACAAATAACTAGCACTGGTCCTGAACTCAACATTAGAAGTACTTCCAACACAGCAAATATTAGCTCTTTTGTTCCTGCCTGTTAGCTTTCTCATTACCATGTCGCGGGTTTCCACTTCTTGCAGCGCAATTTCACCTGTGTAGTATTTGGTATTCCAACTAAAAGTTCATCCATAGTGTTAAAATTGACGAATACACTAATGGTTTATTCATTTTATAATGAATAAACATGTCCCGTTGTTTGATAATGAATAAGCCATTTATGTCGTCCATCTAACTCTTTTGCTGTCTTCCTCAGGAAGACAAAAGAGTTGGATGGACAACGTAAAGGAATTTGCCAGTATGAATTTACAACTGCTGAAAGAAGAGATGAGAACAAATGAGATGGAGAGCCTATGTTGTTATTTGTGGTGGAAAAAAACAAAAACAAATTGGATGTGTCCAGATTGTAGTTTAGTTAATCGTTTATGACTATTACATGACACCTCTATGAAATCTCAGAACTAACTGAGAGATGCCAACTATACGCTATGCAACACTACACACGATCCGCCATTTTCTACTCGATACATAATACTTTTGTCTGTTAAATGCTTATGTTCTCCAGCCGATTTGGTTGTTTTACAAGAGCAAAAACAAGTGTTTTTGGGAGGGAAAAAACAAAAGAAAAGAACTTATACTTCCACATGAGACCAGTACTTCACTTTCAACTGAAAAAACTAGTGTAAAGATTCCTCCTATCATGAAGGAAATCGAATCTTTTCCAGGAGTCGAAGAACGCATCTTCGTCGTTCTTCCAACGGCACTGCGGAAGCATAGTTAGTGCACAGTAAGCCAGTAGCGAAACTTCAAAATTCGAAGTTCGTATGCACACCAGCAATGGGGATCGTTGTTCTTTGGAATTACGACCAAAGTGACTAAAACTATGAAGCCAGTGTATTATGCCTATAAATTTATAAGTTTCTATTGTTTTATTTGAAGAAAATTCGTAGTTTCTGGCTTAGAAAATTCGTACACCACGTATGAGACTGACTAACTTACCTTCATTTTAAAAAATCCTAGGAGGGATTAAAAACCCAGGTATTTCCATCCAGAGGGCATCCTCTATACCAACTGAGCTGTGGAGACTTGCAATAAACGGACAAGCGAGACATTTGCATCATGTGGAAATTTAAAATACAAGCTGAATCACAGACACTATAAAATTTGCCGGCCTTGTTGGCTGGGTGGGTAACGTACCCGCCAGCCAACAAGCTGGGATCGAATCTTACAGTAAGCACGAATGCTGTATGAATGTGTTTCAGTGCGTTGGTTGGTTGTTTAAATTTTATTGTGAAAGCAACTAAGGCTATGAGGGCCATGTATTATGTCTGTAAATTGCGTGTGTTCTTCTGGCCAGTTTGCCGGGATTCAGGAGGAAAATCTTTTTACCACCGTTTGAGCCCGAGTAACTCCTTTTCTGTTAAAAACAGTCGTAATAAAGATTCTTCGCATCCTAGATTGGATTTGAATCAGGTCTTTTCAAACAAAGAGTATGGTCAATACCGACTGATCTCGGGAGGCGCCATAAAGGTTGGTGATGAATTTCATCACTCAGTATGAGACTTCTCCATATACTGCTGTCTTGAAGAACTTGCAAAGGGTTGTTTCGTGAGTAGAGTTTCCAGAAAAAAAATATATATAGGGCTAAATGGCAACGCCTATACGGGATAAAAGGGAGGATTTATTATTATTTTCTTTTTAACCCTCCGTACTTATGATAGCCATGCAAACCTGTATATAAGCTTTTTAAGGTTATATAGGTTTGCAGAAAAGCTAATAAACCTGTATATATAAGGTTCATAAGTTTTCCTGTATGAAAATCATCTTAAAAAATAAAACGGTTGTAATTAATGGAAACATAATAGAACATGCTAAAAAACTTTTGGTTCAAATTCATATTTATTATTATTTACCGAAGTTTAGTGCTGAGCTTATCTAAAATAAATCTGTTTTGGTTTCTTTTTCTCTCCCGCCACTTTTTGTTTTTTGCTTGGCTTATACTAAAAGTCATTTCAGTATAAAGTGCTAGATTTAAAAATAAGAAGGAATCGACACACCTCTTATGATGTAACGTATTTTTATTTAAATTTCTCGGAATGCTTATTTAAAAAATAATAAAACAACTCTTCTAGAAAAATAAACGCCATGAAATCGACTGAAATATGTATTTTAATAGGTGCACTAACAGGCAACTTATTCACCACCTTTGTAGCAAAAAATCAAAATCTTACATTTTTGCTAACTGCAATTCTACTCAACTTCCAATGATGACCTCATCTTCTCAGCTGACCATATAACTGAAAAATTTCCGCCACCACCATTTTATAAAACGCTTTTAGCAGCTTTCTATTGCATCAACCAATAACACATCTATCAATAACAATCTATTGCATCTACCAATAACTCACAAGTCTTCAATAATCTCTTCATACAGTACATTCCACAGTTCCGAAACCATCTCGGTCACCCACCTCCACATCTCCAAGAAACTAAATGACCAAATATGAGCATAAACAGCCCAAATGAGGGAGTACAAGAGCCTTATAAACCGGAAAACTCTTTTGTCTCTCTCTATTTTTGAACATCCTAGCGATATTCTGTGTTTATTTGCCAATTTTTGCAATATTGTAACCTAACTTCACTTCCGTATCAAACACAGATCCCTGCCCTCATCTATAGAATATAATATCTGCTGTTAATCTTCCGAATATATATATGGAGATACCGTATAATAATAATAATAATAATACTATACAGTATATTGTTAGTTTTGCAGTTACAGGAAAGCTAAAAATTCGAAATGGATAATTATTATTAATAATAGTAACGCATTAGCTATAAAATTCTCCACCCTTCTAATAGAGGGAGACAAAATGCAAGTAGAAAACTTTTCTCAATTATTTGAAATTTCTCATGTTATTTTTGATTAGATATTTTAAATTCTTATAGTCAACATCATCGAATGGTTCACGCATGCGCACCTTTTTGATGCGCAATAGATGTTGCACTTGGTTGAGATTTTATACGCGTTACATAAAATCGAAATTCTTTATTTAAACTATATCATAGTTAAATTTTTTAATTCCATAATTTTTTGATATTTCCATGCTACTTTGGTACGACTGAAATACCGCATACTATGCACCTTAATTTCTCTATACTACTAAATCGTTTAACATATACAAATGCTTGAAAAATTTAGAATTTGATTCTCTTTGACCTTTTATTCCCTTTTCTTTTATGCTATCAGTTTTATCGTTTACAGATACTTAAATAAAAAAAAAATAGCTATATTCCATTTTTTTTTCTAAGACCAAACAAAATGTTAATCACTTCCTACTAGTACTTATTAGCATGGAGTTATATTTGATAGACACATACAGTATCTACAAAGCCACACAGAACAAAGACAAGGTCATCGGGCTTGGCGTTTCAAAACACATATGAGCCCCTACTTCCAACACCATACCTCCTATATTTTGATTTGGATAGGTCCAAATAAAGGCCAATTGCAATGTCTACAATTGTGACAGCTAATTAGTCATATCCAATCCGTTTCGTTTGTTATTATCAAGGTTTCCTCCTTCCTTCACACTGATTGGTCGGAATGGTAATTCTCAAATGTTAGCTGTCAGTTTAAGTGATAACAGTCTGCTGTACTACCAAATTTGTTCAGCCATCTGCAGTTACAGTGAAGACCTTAGAGAAGCTGTACACGCACGGACTGTTAAACCCCGCCCACACTCTCTTCTAGCTCGAAGTCAGGATAATGGTTGTCTGGGTCACCCCAGTTAGCCAATGAGAGAACCGAGGTCTTGACATTACTTCAGCCATAAGCGGAGGAGCCTAAAGCGTCGCCTGGCTTGCTTAGCATTCAAATCTGAAGTTTTTGTGGTCACTTTTACGACAAGTGTGTGACTTTATGAAAGTGTATTGTAATAGCATTATTGGTCGGCGGTGTTCTTCATCATAATTTCATTGTCTGGACCACTGTCCGTTACCGTATGTCACTGTGATAGCTTCTGACAGGTATGGTGATAAATTTTGTCTTATGGTACCGCATCTTACGCGTGCCAGCTAATAGTCTGTAGTTAAAAGTTTTATATCAAAGTGTAATTGTACTGTTATGTCTCTTTTACCCTTTCTGTCCTCTACTCGTTCTGATGGCTACAGTTTTTTGTATAAAAACTTAGAATATAGATTTTCCATAAAATTAAATTTCTACACCATTTTTAAAAGTGAAGTTAAGGATTCGTCCCATCACATATTACAATTTCATTACATTTTGAATTAATGACATATTTGTAAAATATTTTGAAATAATTCAGTTTGGCACTTAATAAATTCATCTATCAGCGTATTGGAAAGTAAATGTCAACTAAAAATACTTTTGCATCAGATATGCAATAATGTATGTTTCATCGAACTCAGTTTCTGTCGGTTTTGATTTACGTTACCGTGTATTATGAATTATTGATTCATAAATTAGAAACACACACATATATAATAATAAAATTAGTGAACACATCTTATTCATTCATATTATTATACATATATCGACTAATGTTACAAGGGATAAATAGTATACGTGATCTGAAGTATAAATTAGGTTGAAATATTTAAGAAATGCGATCTTATTTAAAACTATTGTACAATCGATTATTTTCTTCAAGAATGTTTGACAGTAATAATATTAATGTCATTAAATTATTATTTTAGAACACAAATTATTTAACATTTTTACTTTTTTAAGAATAGGGAATATTTATTTTTCGAATGTGTTGGTAATCAAAACAAAATCAGTGTAACAAAAGTTTTTTCGAATGTTGACTCATGGTTCTTTTACTACAGAAAGTTGAAGTCAAACTTTACTTATTCAGTATGTTTCATTGATTAAGTACTTAAAGATTCTAATATCAAAGTGATTTATATTAAAAATTACTACATGTGTAGTAATTTTTAACATTAATTGGCAACTCATTTTATTTTTTATGATTCCACCCACCGAAATTTGTACAATACATTAGTGCCATGGGCAGGCTAAGTTTTATTATAATTATTTATTTTTTAATCCAGAAATCCTGCCCTAGAGGGCAAACAGAAATATTTTGAACCACTTCAGGTCTCCAATAAGTAGGATGATGGCTCACACCAGATGACAATTTATTTCCTAACATTCATAAACATGTATGCATGTAGTGAGATTTGAATCCACTACCTACTGGTTAGAGAGTGGGGATACTATCCACTTAAGCAACCGTACGAGCATTTACTCAGTGAATGAAGATAATCAGGATGGTTCTTATTTTCTAAAAGTAGTACATAAGGAAATATACCCATTAAGATGAAATTTGTTTAATGTAAAGCCAGATAATGAATAATGAACAGGTGTGATTTTTGTGGAGAGTAAATGTCCATCTTTCTCTATTGTCACCAAATCATCCTTTGGCTGTGAATTAGTGAATGAAATATTCTTTTTAAACGAAAAAAAAAAAGCCACATCTTTTTGAAATTATATAAAAGGTTAGGTAACAAAGATGGCCAAGCAAGCCTTCATCTGTAAACATCATACAGTCTTAGAATGCACTGTTTCCAAATGCTTTCTTCAAAACATTCAGTCTTTGACCAGTTTGTTAGAACCAGGTTTTATCTTATCAACAATGTAGTGCATAGTCCATTTGGATTATGCCAAAGCATCTAAAACTATGAAATAGGTGCTATCCTTTTCTAACCAGTTTGAATGTTTTGCTATATTTACCCAAAATTTCTTGATGAAAAAAACACCAACTGCCATATGGGCCCACAACTCACTTTTATTTGAGATGTAAAATTTAAAGACTTATACTCAGGAAATGACTCGTGTATTTCCAATCAGTCATGTTGTCACCAACTGCGCTAAAGTACTGTGCAGCTAGTGCAAAAAAGGAAAAATTATTTCGTAAAGCAACAATGAAAATTTTAGAATTTACTTTGGAATAAAGAGTACAATCTGTTAATTAACCCTTTGAACATTAAAACAGTATATATTTGACAAACTATGCAGTACCCTGATATCCCAGGCTACAAGATCATCTACAACTAGTACCTTAAACATTGATCTATATATACTATCACTCCAGTGAGACGAGAACAACCTTGTTATGTTCGATGCCACCAAAACAGTCTTGCCATTTCTCGTGCATAAAAGATCCTGGCTCACCACCTCAGTAATCCACAAATCACCAGACAAGATCAGATCTCTTTGCTCTTGGACTAGCATTTACCTCCAGTCTTTCCTGGTAAAAATATCACATCAATTGCCTCCTCAGCATCCAAGAAACTTGGCATTCTCTTTATATACAAATTCCAAATCCGTCCAATTCTCATGTTTGAGGTGGTGCACCTAAATATACTTTTCCTTGGATATGTTATTGGAAAATGTGGATCAAAAAAATAGAGGTAAAGATAACGGTAAATACCAGTTGGATCATTGTCTTAGATTTTATTTGTCCTCTTTGTTACTAATTATTCCAGCAAGACATATGCACAAATTAGTCTGTCTGAGAATCAGAGAGGTTCAGAAGGGTAGAATAGCATTCATAGTGAAGAGAGAGATGGTGTTGGTGAGATGGCTCAAAGTGGAATTAGAATGCATACTAATGCAAGGAGTATACATCTTTGTATCAGAAATAAGGGGAGTGTATGTATTTGTGGAACTGACTGAGCTTTTGAGCACAAGAATAACTGGCATAAGTGAAACTTGGGTAATTTGATGATAATACACAGTAGAAATGGAAATGAAGGTATAGAAAAACTTCTGGAAGGAGAGAAAAGAAAGAAGAGGGGACTAAGTGGTGAGTACTATTTAATTATTGCAAAGGAATTGTGCCTGCTTAAGGTGGAGATGGAAAATAGAAGTAAAATAATTATTTTTTTTTGGCTGTTTCTGTGATATTGAAGTATGATGATGATTGCCAGCCTGGCTGGCCGAGTGGTTAGCGTATCCGCTCTCTAGCCAAAAGGCTGTGGGTTCGAATCCCGCAGTGGGCATGGATGTTTGTGATTGTCTTTGGAAATACCAGTGGCGGTAGATGGCGTTGGTGTAGTTGCGGTCAGATGGTGGATTGAGTGGCGCAGACAGTTGTAGAGCAGGTGCCCTCCATCGATGTGTCTAATAATGATGATATTTCGATGGATTTGTGTCAGCGTTATTTCACTACATTTGAGCGCCTCTGTAGCGCAATTGGAAGAACGATGGTACATTGCTTCCTTCGATTGGAATAGGCCCAAGTTCGATTCTCGTTGCGATGGGAGGAATCTTTATCTGGTCGATTTCAATTGAAGGTGAGTTAGCCGTTCTCATACAGAGGTAGCAGGGATTTTTCTCCCGGAAACTCGGGTTTTTCATCCCGCATACATACAAAACGGCCCTTCAGAACACACGCAATTTACAGACAAAAAAATTACTAGTTGTGGTGGTGTTGGAGATGGGCGGTAGATGGCATTGATGGAGATGATTCGTAGTAGAGGTTAGGTATAGAGACAGTTGTAGATGTCCTCCCACGATGAGTCTTCGGACTCCTTGGAGGTATCAGGAATAATAATAATAATTAACCATTCAGTCGTGTCTGACTCTTGATAACTTTGTAGGCAGCGTTCTTCCCACAAAATGTTTCTGGTGAGATTTTTACAGGGTAGTTCACCATTGCTTTCCTCAACCCTCCCTCATTTTATCCAGGCTTAGGACTGGCATATAACTGATGAATCATGCCTGTGGCTGGGTCGTAAGTATTCGTGGCTGTAATCCATGTGTGTGTTCATGGGGCCGGTTTGTCTGTTCTGTGGGGCAAAAAATCAGTTTCCAGGAGAAAAACCCTCTACCTCCATATGACACTAACTCACCTTTCATTGAAAGAGACTGGATAAAGTTCCTCATGTCATGGACAGGTATCGAACTGAGGTTTTTCTGACCAAAGGGCTTTGTCTATGCTGACGGAGCTACAGAGGCTCTATTGAAGTATATTATTATAATTACCACACAACCCTAAGACCCCATGGAGTCAAAGACTCATCTAGGAGATCCCTTTGTCATATGCACCTTAAACCCATTCAGAATTCTCTGCAGACACCGCACTCTCAGGCAAGGCATTCCAAACGTTTACAACTCTGCATGCAGAAAACCTGATTCTCATGTTCACACTCCTTATACAGCTTCCACCATTTTATCAAATTCCCTCTTCAACATTGATCCTATAACAACCTTTTATCAACTTGGATGTCTATCATATCATCCCTCTTCCTTCTATCCACTAGACTGTAAATTGCATCTTCTCAACTGCTACTCCTTGGCATTACAGTCCATTTAGGACCTATCTCAGGAAAGCTTTCAATACTTAATGATTCTGTGCCTTGTTCCTCCAGTTCTTTACTCTCATTTTCTTTAAATCATCCTTCACACCATCAAGTCATCTCCTTTGGGTCATCCTCTGGGTCCAGATCCACCTGGTCAAGACATGAAGACCTTTTTTATGGCTTTGTCATCCTTCATTTGCTGAACATGTCCTAGCCACCTCAGTCTTCTCACATTTATTTCAGTAATAATATCCACTTCATTAAATTTCTCCATTATTTCCTTGTTGTTCCTCACTCTCTGAAGTCCATTCTCGTTAATTGGGCCAAAGATCTTTCTTAATATCTTTTGTTCCCATATTTGTAATCGGTTTTGATCTCTTTGGATCATTGTCCATATTTCACAGCTGTACAAAAGTATGGGTTTGAGGATTACTTTATATAGCTGGATTTTACTTTTTATTGAAATCGGATTACATTTTAATAATGGTTGGATACTATAATAAGTTCTATTTGCTGCAGTTAATTTAATCTATAAGTAAATTCAACTGACACGACATTACTTTCTGTTATTACTGAAACCAAATATGCGAACTTCTGTACTCGTTTCAAGGTTTCTTCATCTACAGTGAAACTTTGGATGTTTCCAAATTTTTGTCTGTATCTGGCAACAACGAAATATTTTGTTTTAGTTTCGTTTGTTTGTAGTCCCATTTTCTTTGCTAATTCCCTCATTTGTCTATAACCCTCTCTGAGGCTTCTCTCAGTCCTTCCAATATACAGTCCACATCATCTGTAAAAGCTGTAGACTTCTATTCATAATAGTTCCATCTCTGTTTGATTATGTTTTGTATTATCCTTTCAAGGCATTGGTTGAAAAGCGTTGTTGGTAATTCTGAACTATGGTGCGAGTTCACCCTGTATTTGCCCTCTACACGTGGTATTTCTGAGTGTCATTTTAACTTATCAGTTTGGGTGGAATTTGAAATTCCTTCATGACTTTGAATAGCTTATCTCTATTAATGTTATCACAGGCTTGTTTACACAAACAAATGGTGCAGATTAATATTAAACTCGTAGCATTTCTCCATTATGGTTCGTACTGTAAAAATCTGGTCTGTTGTCGATCTACCATTTCTAAAACCACACTGATAGTCATCCAGGCATTTCTTATGCTGGATGACTGTCATCTATGAAAGGTTGCAATCTAGTTGTCAGTATCCCTGCAAATATTTTATAAATCACTGCTAACAGTGATATTCCTCTAAAATTTTGGCACAGAGACTTTTTTTCTCATGGATAGGGAAGATAATAGCAGTATCCCATTCAGTAGGCATAGACTTAGTTTCTTATACTTCTGATAAGCACTCATGAATTTTAATTAATAGCGATTGCCCACCGTATTTTAATAGCTCGGCTTGTATTCCATCTTCACCAGGTACTTTATTATTTTTCATTCTCTTTAGGGCTAATTCCACTTCATGTAGCCCTGGTGCTTCCTCTTTCTCATCTTTTCTTATACTTGCCAAGGGTTCGTTTTCTTGTGGAACATTAGTTTCCAAGCTTGTTTTGTCCCGAAGAAGATCTTCATAGTATTCTGCCCACCTTCTCAAAATGTCCTCCTTTCCACCAAGCAGTTTGCCCTCAAGGTCTCTGTAAAAAGTTGTTCTGGGTTCAAATCCACCTTTAATCACCTTTCTCTTATTATACATTTTCTTAATTTGTCCAGTATTCTTCAAAATCTCAATTTCATTTAGCCTTTTCTTTTCCCATTAACGTTTCTTTTTTCTGCACATCTTTTTAGCTTGTTTTTCCCTATGTTCATGCTCATTTGCTTGAGTTTTCCATTCAAGCATCTTTAGACGAGCTGTATTTCTGTCTTCAACAAATTTTCTACATTCCAAATCATAGCATTCATTTTGTTTATCATTGTTTCTAAATCCTAGAACTTCTTCAGCCACTTTGGTAATTTTATTCTTGATCCTCTCCCATTTGTTATCTCTAGTCATATCATTTGTATATTCATCCTCTTTCTCTTCATTTATTTCTTCTCTCGATCTTTCAAAATATTTTTGGACATCATATCTTAGTGTTCTCCTTCCTCTACCACCTTATTAATTTTTATTCTTTGTTTATATTTAATTCTTGAAGGTAATGATCCGTATCACAATCCTCTCCTCTAAAACTTCTTACATCAACGATATTTGTCGCATGTCATCTATCAATCATCACATTATCTATCTGATTTTCTGTTATTCCATCTGCCAATCTCCAGGTAACTTTATGTACTTTTTTATGTGGAAAACAGGTTGTACATATGATCATATTTTTGCCACTTGCAAAATCAATTAGTTTCGTGCCATTTTTATTACTTTCTTCATATGCACTATCTCTTCCAATTGTTGGTCGGAAGGCTGCTTTCCTATTTTGGTATTCATGTATCCTAGAACCATTTTAACATGTTTTGGTGACTGATCATTTCTTATGAAGACAAGATGACCAGTGATGGTCATCTTGTCTTCATAAGAAAGGTTATTTTTCACTTGGTTAGAGTATAATAAAATTAGTTTAATCCTTTATCCAAGTGTGAGCAAACAAAGTTTGCACCTGAAAGTATCTTCAGGACTGGGGTAATTGTGTAATTGGGGTAAAAATTGGTGTTGTACCACCTTACCCCAGTCCTGAAGATACTTTCAGGTGCAAACTTTGTTTGCTCACACTTGGATAAAGGATTAAACTAATTTTATTATGTCTTCATAAGAGTTCTCAGTTGGTGCATGTGCACACATAAGTGAAATATTGAACATTTTAAACTTTATTCTCAGTACACAAAGTCGTTCAATAACTGGTCTAAAATCAAGAACCAAGTGTTTCCATTTTTTATCAACCAAGAATGCAGTACCAAAGGCTTTTTGATCTCCTCCACTGTATAAAATAGTATGTGTTCTGGTATCAAATATGCCACTTTCTTTCCATCACACCTCCTGCAATGCTGTTATCCTCACACTGTATCCCATTAGTTTCTCACACACTCTCCTCAATGCTCCTGAACAGACAGCTCCTGCTGTCTGTTCAGGCTCAAGACATTCCAACTTCCAAACCAATATTCATAATCCTTTTTCTGTTGTCCAAGTCATTCTGTTAAGTCTGTCCAGTTAATTTTCCTTTTGACATTCTTAACAAGTTAAGTTTTTGCAGGACAGGGTTGTTAGCCCTGTGCCCAACCTTACAAGAAGGAACCTGACTATACCCCAGGGACGGGTACCCATTTTAGTTGCCTTTTACGACATGCATGGGCTACATTGGGACTATTCTTTAACCCTGGTCACCACACTGGATCACCTTCTGAACCTTTTCTTATATTCAGCATTCCAGAGATCAGAAACTACCTTAGTCAGTTGCCTCTGGATCCTTTCCAACATCTCTTCATCCTTTAGAAAACCAGGTGACCAAACCTGTGCACAGTAGTCAATATGTGGCCTAATCAGAGCCTTATACAATGGAAGAAGAATCTCTTTACTTCTACAAGTCTTTGTCCTCTGCATCATTTCCAGAATTCATTGTGTTTTCCTCTAAATTTTAGATCCTTATCCACCATCACCCTAAGATCTCTTATTTCCTCCCACCTCCAACAATATATCCCCACCATAGGTAAATTTTATATTCCATTTTTGTTTCCCAAATTTTAAAACATTACATTTTCCAACACTGAACTGGCATCCCCACTCACATGCCCATTCACTCATTCTATTTAAGTCTTCTTGTAAGGGCAGAACATCTGCTCTACTCCTCATACAGGGTGTTCGGGATAAATTTGACAGTTTCGTAAGGAAAAAGAAAATCTTCTTTGTATCTATTAAATTTAATGAATTGACAAAAAAACATTACAGGCAGAGTTAATTACAATACTATCAACAAGATTTACTCAAAATAACCACCATTAGCATCGATCACAGCTTCAATTCTGCTTCGGAACCTCGAACAAGCTGATGCTACAGTCTCCCTGGGAAGGGCCGCAAAAACTGTTTTAATTTTATCCATTAACTGGGCTTTTGTATTACTGGAAGTGCGATTGGTGTCTTTTTCAACTGCGCCCCATACAAAATAATCCATGGGGTTAAGGTCTGGGGAGTTTGGAGGCCAAACATTTGGACTGGTGAAGTCGTAGAAATTTTCAGACAACCATTTTTGACTTTTCCCAGAGGTGTGGCAAGGGGGCCGAATCCTGTTGCCATACATACGGCCTACCATTGGCTACCCTTGTTATCCAGGGCTTGACTACAGTTAGCAACTCCACGAACAAAGCCCGAATTCCAATGCCAGGGTTCTTCAACACCTGTTCCTGCAGATTTGCGAGGAATTCTGCTGTACGAACGCAATCAGATCGTCTGCTAGGGATCTTTCTTCTTGCTACATCCTCGTAGTCACCATTGCAAGTCTCTAGTTCATGCCTGATTGTTTTTACTGTATTCAGGGAGCATTGGGCAGCAGTCGTAATATCCTTATTTTGATGGCGGGCACGAATCATCATGATACAAGTTATTCTCTTCCATGATTCAGGTGGGTTCCAGCTATCCATCCTTTCTGACATCTTGTATATGAATGAAGAAGGGTCCAAACTTTTAAATGAAGAGAAGTGTGTGTTAATACATGTAACTTACGGAAAAATATAATTAATTATAAATATGTCAAATTTATCCCGAACACCCTGTACTTCATCCCAACTTTGCATTATCTGCAAACAACTGAAAATCGGGGGGGAAATTTTCCCCGATATCATTAACATGCAAGTTAAACAGCAGTGGCCCTAGAACAGTAAATCTAATTAGGATGATGTTGTAGAACCTGAATGTTTGGATAAATCAGTTGTAAGCCTTACACTGTAAGGCTTTGATCAGACATGGGCTATTGTACTCATATTTAGTCCAGATTCCATCTGAATCTGGATAGGATTCAGTGATGATTAGCTATACCTGAACTTTGGAATATTGGAGAGTTTGAAGAAATTAAATTGCAGAATTTAGCTTTATAATCAGAAAAGATATAATGAAATGTATGTATGTTACAATTGGTGAGAGAATTTTATCAGATAATTACAGAATGGATTATACATAGAACAGTGATCTAGAGCCTTGTTCTTCAACCTGTGGTCCACGGAAATTTCCCAGCAGTCTGCCAAAAATTTCTTCGTCTCTCAGAAATAGTGTTCCAGCCATGTATATTAAATTTTCTAACCTCTAAGCAGCAGCAGATGTCTAGCTAAAAATTGTAATTTTATAACATTGGATTTAATAAATAAAATACTATCTACATTGGTTTATGTTTCTGTCTTAGCTGCCAGCTGGTCTGCGAAATATTTTTCCTATTTTCCCCGGTCTGCAGGTGAAAAAAGTTTGAAGAACGCTGATCTAGAGGCATGGAGAATGTGCAAAGGTGTGGCAAAGAGAGGAGTGAGGAGTAGGTATTTTATATGAAGAATGACAGTGTCGATTCCATTAAAGTTTATTCTAATGATATTAAACAAACAAAAAAAAAATCTTTCTAATGAACACTGCTGTTTGCAGGGAATCTGGATATAAAATGATCATTATCCAACTACCTGAGTAGAATAAAAAAATATTTATTATACTGAAATTCAAATTGTCTGGAAGCTATGTAAGGGATCAAAGAGAAATAGTAAAATTTTAAAGCACTTTGACGACAGTTTTGCAAAACGTGGAGTTATTCTTCAAAGGTAAAAAAAAAATAAAAAAATTGGTTCTACTGTCATATATTATAGAAGAGTAGTCGTCAAATGACAGAATGCACTTCCCATTTAGACTTGTTCATTTTTTGTACAGTCCACATCTAATGGAATAAAAAAAAGTGGATGCATTTTTTTTTTCTCTAGATGACTTTTAGTGCAATATTGTTTTCCTCCTTTCTTTTTGACTTCTTATCTAGACAATAGTAGTACTGTGCTGTATGTTCTGATGACATTTTCATTTATGGAATCATCACCAAATTCCTGTTATTCAACTTCATTCAGTTGGTGTACAGAATACTATGACAGTACTGCATAAAACTTTTTTATTATTACTAACTTCATTTCAAAAATTTTCTTTAAAATAACTTTATTTGTCATATCTCCAGTCCAGATCTATCGTTTAAGCTGTCTATATATTCATCAGTCCACCTATATCTTATTTCTTTTGGTCTTCTTTTCTGTCATCAAATACCTGCTTTGCCAAAGTTTTCTCTCCTATCCATTTAAGTGACCATACCACCTTTACTAACAGTTTTGAATGCTAACCCATGTCGTCATGTAGATATTTTTTACCTTGGGTTTATTATACGTTAAAGATACCAAGAAATTATATACTGTACTTGGTTTTAATCATTTTTCTCATGGAAGCAAAACAATGCAAAGCACATCCCCCTTTCGGGCGTGTATAATGGAAGGGCACTACCCAGGCTGGTTTTGACCTTTGAGGTCTCATCATTTGAGCCAGATCCGGGTGAGATACCAAGGTTGAAATAATGCAGAAGTCATATATCTCATACATGAGTAGCTAAAAGGTGCTTGACCTTATTAATAAAAATCTCTGGATGAGAGAAAGATGTAGCAAGGCAAGTGATTATGAAGTCATTAGCCCCTGTATACAAGTACTCAGATGTGAATTTATTTCATGTTGCTTCCTTGGGAAAAAGGATTAAAACCAAGTATATAATTTCTTGGTATCTTTTAACGCAGGGATTTTCAACCTATTGTACGTGAGCCACTGCCGGGTGGTACGAAAACAGATTTGCTTACTGGCACATCTAATATCTTGAATTAAATATAGTGGTACGCCACTGGAAAAGGTTGAGAACCCCCTGTTTTAACATATAATAAACCCAAGGTAAAAAACTTTCTACATCTTTCTCTCATCCAGAGATTTTTATTAATAAGGTCAAGCAGCTTTTGGCTACTCGTGTATGAGATATATATATATGACTTCTGCAGTACCATACCCAGATGAAATATCTGGGTATGGTAAAGAAATATCTGGAGCCATACCCAGATGAAATATCTGGGTATGGCTCCCACTGATGAGGCCTCAATAAAGGTTGAAACCGGTCTGGATAGTGCCCTTCCATTATGCATAGCATCATACATGCCCAAAAGGGGGGTGTGCTTTGCATTATGGGATACATACCAAGGCAAATGATATGAAGTCATTAGCCCCCCCCCCCCCATACAAGTAGCTCAGACATGAATTTATTTCACGTGCAAAACATTGTCTTGCTTCCTTGGGAAAAAGGATTAAAACGAAGTATATAATTTCTTGGTATCTTTAACCCATGTCATGTTCATTTCTGATATCATGTTTAATATGATCCTACTATTGGTGCCATTTGTCTTTACCCCCCCCCCCCTAATTTTTTGAACTTGCATATCTGTGGTCTATTCTTATCAACTTTTCCCTAATTGAAATTATTTGAATACTGTCTTGTATCCTGCCAGTCTATTATTTTGATTAATTTCTTTCTTATTCCAAAGAAATTTTTTTCATCTGATTTCCCACTGATTCTAGCTTTGTTTATTTTGTTATTTATTTTCATATTTAATATGTCATATTCACTAAAAATTATGCCTAAATAGTTGCAATATTTTAGTTGTTCTATAGGTTCTTTACTCACGTCATTTTACTCACTGATTTTCAAAGCAGATTTTGTTACAGCAATTACTCAGTTTAGTTAGTCTTGAAGGCTTGTATGATTATAACATGTTCAAATGCCACTTTTCTTCATAATACAGTCCATACACATGAACTATGGAATAGAAAAATGAAGAACAAAGGGACATGTATCTTTGTCTTACACCTAGCATCAAACCATCTATATTTCCTTTGGTTCTAACTACTGACTTATAACTTAAATATAGGCTACATACTTGTCTCTTGTAACATCCATTTATGACACAGCTTTTCCGTTGCTTTTTTTTTTTTCCAAATCTACAAAACTTAAATACAGATGTTTGTTATATTCCTCTGAAGTCTTGATAATTTGTCTTCAAGTTAATATATGAGCCTTACAACTTCTATGTGGCCTGAACTCGGCTTGTTAGGTGGGAGATTAATTTCATCACCCAGTATGAGACTACTGCCTACTTATTAGAGGCCTAAAGTGGCTTGAAAAAGTTCCATGTTTGGTCTCTAGAGCAGAGTTTCCAGACGTAAAAAAATAAATTAAAAAAAATATGTAAACATTTTCTCCTGCACAATTTTTCTTACCCATCTTAAAATATGTTTGTGAAATTTTATTTGGAACATTCACTGGGGGCATTTCAGTTTTATTTCCATTTCTATAGTTTCAGAAGTATGAGAACTGTACTTGGTTATCTGGCATTTGACTTTCTGACTGGATTAATTAATGTATCCATTGTAAAACTTTTATAATTATGTAATTATGCAGTGCAGCCTCAGTAAAGCTTTTATATGTCAATATTTGAACTTTTCAGGTTTCTGAAGGCATTTTATTGATTCTTACTTCTGAGATCATTCCTCTTCAGTTTTTTTACCACCGTACTGTCATGATTTCTCATTTATCAATCAAAATATTACCACACACACACACACACAGATGATAATAGTGATGTCACCATTATCATCTCTGATTCCTTTTACAGTGCTTCATTTCTAAGCTTTTTCAGTAACTTCCATAGCCTTTTGTCACTTGTGTGATATATATCTTCTGTATTCTTACCAAATCCTTCTCATGTTTTTTTTTGTGCTAATTTTACACAAAGTTTTCATACATTTTTTTTTCTCTAGCCTCTCAAGATAGCCAGCCTGGTTGACTGAGTAGCTAGTGTACCCACTCTCTAATCAATTAGCTGCAGGTTCAAATCTGGCCATGGGCATGGATATTTGTGATTGTCTATAGGTGGGAGATGAATTTCATCACCCAGTATGAGACTACTGCCTATTTATTAGAGGCCTAAAGTGGCTTGAAACAGTTCCATGTTTGGTCTCTAGAGCAGAGTTTCCAGGCATAAAAAAATAAAAATAAATTTAAAAATTACAAAAAAAAATGCAAAATTAATAAGGAAAAAATCCTTAGCCCACCCACAGTATAAAGTGTACTGTAGGTTTGCAAATAACCTTTCATGGGTGGGAGCAACATAAAATACACACACAATTGATTTTAAAATGTTGTTAGGACCTAAAACATACTATACATGTGCACTTTTTCTGATTATGCCACTGTACTCTGTCTAATTTTATGGTTTAATGAGCAATGGCTGTTGGTTTGTTTTTATGTATATGTATAATTTGATTCAAGATCTAAAATAAATGTGAGCATTATGATTTGAGATTTCATTTTCAATTCATTTAGTAGATGTGTGGCATGCATTTGAGGGAAGAATGAATTTGTACAAAAGTGACGGAATGTATTTGAGTTGTTCTGGTGCTAGTCAACTGGAGATACTGTTGCTCGAATGAAGTGCAGTGAGGGATGTGAGCTAGAGATTAGAGAAAGTGATGAAGTAAAAGATCAGGGGAGTGGAACATAAGAGATGAAAGTACTTGTTAATGGAAATAGTACTAGTTTTATAGATGATGAGAGAATGGGAATGCAAGAGGGACAGGAAAATAGGGGGGGGGGAGAGGAGGCAGGTGGGTAGGGGAGACATGGTATAAGAGGAGTAGATGTTAGGCGTAGTGGTGAATGTGGGTGGGGAATGATTAGCATAGGAACAGAATGGTGTGGGACACAAGGAAAGGGGGTAGTCGAGTCTTTGGAGATATAGGATAAGCAGTGATAAAGGCAATTAAACATAGGCAGGCGTGGTGGGGAAATCGCAACTAACAGGTGGTATGGGTAGGACTGGTTATAGATCTAAAAGTGAATGCTGTGTTTATTTACAAGGAGATCAAATTGTTACACTGAATTCATTCCCAAAAATTGTTGGAATATAAAAAGTGAATGGAAAGAATGAGAGGCCTTCCCTGGAAGTTGTGTAAAATATGTACAATGTTTTTACAATGTCAGAAAGTACAAAGAAGGGAGGGGTAGTGTTGCTGATGATAGTAGGTGAATTATGTAAGATAGAGATGCGAGAGGGAAAAAAGTGGCAATTGTCGCTAGCTATATGACCAGGAAAGGATATATGTGGAACCACTAAGCTGGTGATCATGAAAAGCTTAGGAAACAACTTGGAGGTATAACATGAAATGAGGAGTCAAGCAGAAAGAAATAAATGCTGCTTGGGAACTGACAAAGAGATATGGCATCAATGTGTGTGTAAATGTATTACAAAGGTCAAAAGGATGAATAGAGACAGGTATCAGAGATATGAATAAGGGGATTATGCATGAAATCTCTAATGGGAGCATGTATAAAGAGCAAGCCAGAAAGGCTACTCAGTTGATAATACAGCAAAAGTGCTATATGAGCAGAAATTAGCAAATCGGGCAAAGAAAAATCCTAGAGAGATTTCTCAGTATGTGGCAAATGGAAAGAAGAATGATGATGGAAAAATTATCTTAATGGATGAAAATAGTACATTGGTAACTGCTGCAGAGGGCATAGTTGAGATATTTAGTAATTCATTAGGGGTGTCATCCTCATCAGTGTGAAATCATGAAAAGCTTGTGTGTAGACAACTTACTGAGAAGGCAATAGGACTTAAGTGGTAACATATTACCACTTAGCTCCACTCTTGGCATACCTGTTTAACAAGTAACAGCACAAGTCACATAGGAGTGGAAGGAAGGAAGGTAAAATTGTTGTAGTTTACAAAGGTAGTGATAAAGCTAAGACTACGAATTATAGGCCAATCTTTACATCTTGAGTTGTAGTTAAAGTGTTGAGAGAGAGAGAGAGAGCTAGGATACAAAAGTGGGTTCATAACAGCAGTATTTTCTGTGATTATCAACATGGGTTTGTTAGAGGTCATGTTTTACCAGCTTACAGAACATGAGTAATAAGGTGATGAATGTATTGGACAAGTGAGATGTATATACAGTGTTATACTAAGATTTTGCAAAGGTTTTTTTATAGATTATCATATAACAAGTTGGTAACTAAATTGGAGCATCTGGGATTGGATGTTAGATTAGTGTACTAGATAAGCTGTCAGATAGGTATCAGCAAGTCACGTATGGGGATGTAATGTCCTGAAAGAAGAAAGTCACTAGTGGTGTGTGATGCAGTTCATTTTGGAACCATTATTGTTTAATGTGCATATTGATTATATGGAGATGTATACAGCTGTTTGCAAATGATTCACTATGTCATTACAGGATGGATTGTATGAGCAGGTAGTTAAGTGGAACTGTTGCAAAGTGTAAGGTTCTGAAATTTGCTAAGCAACAATTGGATGTGAAGTATACATTTGGCAGGGAAATTTTGAGAAGATGAGAACACCTGGAGTGCTGGTGGAAGTTTAGGGGTCACATTGCACTAGTTACGAAGTAATCACATCAGATTATAGCAATGATGTGGAGGACCTTAATGTGCAGAAATAAAGAGGTTATGATTCCGTTGTATAAGATCCTCACATCAGGCTTCATGTGGATTATTGAGCAAAGATTTGGTTCTTTGGCACTCATGGTGATGAGGATACATTAGAAATGGTCATGAGAACACTGACTAATGGCAACTGGTCTTTAGAATGTGGGATAAGAAGACAGATTGAAGGAATGCAATTTGCAAAGCCTCATGAACAGGAGGAGAGGGGATATGATTGAAAAATTTTAATTGGTAAGGGGTTGTTACTGGGTTAATGTGGAAGAAATTTTATTCTAGACATCTTTATAGTATAACAAAGTGAAAAATCTTGAAACAATGTGGGATAAAGTTTTCACAGTGGGGAGAGGAGGATAGAACAAGGGACCATCCATGGAAACTATATAAGGAGGGTGTGAACTGGGGTGTAAGGAGCAGGTTTTTTGCCTGGAGGAATAGATGAGTGGAATTGTTATAGATAGGATCATAAGAAAAGAAACAAAATTACAAAAATGGAGCTTTGATAAGAAGTGTCCTACAGTAGAAGTAGGAAGGTCCTTTGATCATCAAGTGAAATCCTTGTCAGAATTGCTACGAGAATGCAAGACCAATACTAAGGAAAAGAAAATTGGAGGAACTAAAAGTGAACTAAGAGGATTGAACATTTACATTATAGGTATATGTGAAGTAAGAGGGGAAGGAAATGGAGATTATTGGAGTGATGAATATTATAGCTTATATGTTCTGAAGAAGAAAAAAGGCAGAAATGGAACAGCTATAATCCTTAATAAGATATGGCAATAGAATAGTGGAGTCTTTACCTATTAGTGATAGAATAATCATGGTTAAAATAACTGGTGAACCAGTAAGCAGTGTTATATGATAAGTCTTTGTGTCAACATCTAATATCGAATAGGAGGAAGTAGACAGAGTACATGATAAAAGATGAAGACAGATCATTTGAAACACAATAATTTGTTATTAATGGGTAATTTTAATGCAGTAGTTGGAGAAGGGGAAAAGAAGACAAAACAGTTGGAAATTTTTTAATTGGTATAAGAAATGAAAGAGGTGAAAAATTTTTGTAGTTTTGCAAGTGAAGAAATCTAGTCATTAGTAACACCTTTAGTCAAGTTTGAAGAAGATTTTAGGAAGATATCAAATGGACTACATAATAACCAAGTAAAATATTGTAAAGCTTATCCATAAGCAAATGTTGATAGTGATCATAATCTAGTTATATCTAAGTGAAATCTCAGAGTAAAGCAGCAAACAAAAACCCTCCAGAAAGAAAAGCTTATGATAAGTGATATGAATAAATTAAAAAATAAAACTATGAAAGATGAATACAAAGCCTTCTGGAGATGAACAAATGGAACAGATTACACAAATAAAAGAAAGATTGTTGGGGGGGGGGATCCTCAAGGGTTAAGGAAAAACAGCAGAGAAATGTCTGGGCAAAGTAAAAAAGAGAATCTAGGGAACCTTGGATAACAAATGGAGTGATCTCACTAACAGAAGTGAAATGAAGGAAAAAAATAAGCAGGATTATAAGAGGAATATGTAAGATTAAGGAACGGTGTTCGGTGTGAGAGTTTTGAAAACTGAAGGATACGTGCGCAAAAGGTGGCAGGAGTTTGAAAATGTGATGAAAGAAGGAAAAAAGACATTGTATACAGTTTAATAAAAGAAATGCAGTTTTGTGGGAAAATCAGAAGAGCTGTGGTAAAAGATCAAAATGATAAGATCTTGACATATCAAAGATACAGAAAAGAGATGGAGACAGTATTTGGAGGAACTATACAATGAACACGTGATGTAATAGCTAAAAATAAAAGATGATTTGAGTGAAGATGAAGAATATGATCTTCTAAGAGAATATTTTGAAAGTGCACTTTGCTAACTAATAAATGAAAAAAAAAAAACACTACGTCAAGATGGTAACAAAGCAGAACTGATAAAGGAAGTTTGGTGATATAATAAAATGTTAAATGTTTGAACTTATTAAAGAAAGTTACAGAAAAGAGTAAGTCTTGTCACATGAAAAATTCTTTTCAAACATAATACAAAACAGAATAAGAAATAGAATAGAGACTCTAAGCGAGGATCAATTTGGATTTAGGAAAACATTTGGTGACAAGGGAAGTAATCCTTGATTTAAGATAAATCACAGAAAAGTTATGAATAATTTTTGGAAAGTATGACTGGAGAGATGGTAAACAAAGATCTAGAATTGGAAGAGATGAGAATTCTGAAAAAGCTATAAAAAGAGAGAGAGCATCCCTGTCTATAATAGTAATAAATTAGAATTAGTGTCTAATGTACTCGCAAATGGCTATATCATATTGTGGGTTAGGTTTGCAGACAACATTGCAAATGTTGATCTGCAAAGGTGTTTTTTTTTTCTGAATCAGTGATCACTGATTCAGAAAAGAACTGAACATTGTTTTGTAGGTTATGGAGAGGAGTTTTAAAAAATATAATGATTGTAAATACTAATAAAACCAAAGTCCTGGTCATAAGTACAAACCCATTAGTCACTACTAAGATCTTGCTGAACAGTAGAACATTACTTCAAGTTTTAAATACAGTCAGTCCTCCACTTACGACCACTCATTTATGACAGTCATTCCATTAGCATATTCACTGAATACCACTTCCTCCTCCTACAATTAATGAAGCACAGTGTTATTGGTACCTTCAAGATATATTAATATTTTCTAAGGTGTATGCTGCTATTGAGGGTGAAAAAAAAACCCTCAGATTTTTGGAAGGAATATAATGTCTTGCATTATACAAAGAATGTAGATGCATCATAGAGTTAGGCAACAATACTGCTTAGAAAAAAAAAGTCAGCAGACAAAATAGTGCAAGGAACAAACAGCCATGGCACCCACCTTAATAAGATGTAGGACCTCCTTTTGCTGCAGTGACTACAGCAATCCTACCGGACATACTTTCCACAAGTGTACGATAGTGATCAGTAGAAATTTTTGACCATTCTTCCTGTAAGCATGTAATGAGGTCCTGGACTCTTGTGGGGCAGACATCCCTTGACCTCAACAACACTGCAGTTCATCCCACAGATGTTCAGTGGTGTAGGATCAGGGGCTTTGTGGAGTGAATAGCGAATACCTCAGTGATACTATACTGATTGTTGACCTGGGATGGCCCAATTTGCCAAACAGATAGGCATCCTATTACAACACCTCTTTCAGACTCCATCAGTTCCCTTCTCGCAGCCATTTCACCCAGACACAGTTGTGCTGACTTGGAAGCATTATATTCCTGCGATTTATTCTGGCTACAAACACATGACTTATTACATGGCACAAGAACCTTACCCATAGGTATTTTCATATATTCATAAGATTTAACAAAGACCAAAACTTTTGCTAACTAAAGAGTTAGAAGTTGACAGTGAAGATATAGAGCATTTCTTGGAAACTGTGAAAGAAGCCTCTCAAAGGAAAACCTTATAGAGCTAGAAAAACACAGAAGTTTTGCAGAACAAGAAGAGGAAGTTGAGGACTCTAAAAAGGTTACAGTAAAAAGGGGGGGAAATGACAGAAGCATATGCCTTTGTTAGTAAGGCAGTTCAACTTGTTTTGAGGAAATAGATTCCCAAAATGGAAATATTTCATAAAGTAGAAAAAAATGGCGAAAGCTGCATACAGAAGAGAAATTTGTACAGAAATGAAAAGGAAACTTGCCTCTCTTAGACTGCATAGACTAAACTGGATGTAACGCACATATTTTTAAAGAAGCCCACACTTGCTGTCACTTCATCCCATGAAGATTCATGACCTAGCCTCCTTCGAGGAATAGCCCAATTAATAAAGCAGCAGCCATGACGAATTACTCTTGTCCCCTGTGTTTTCATCTGACTATTTTATTGCTAAGCGCACAGAACTATACACTCGTGTTTCATTATTTATTATAGTACAGTACTGTATACAGAAGCTAAGTTATAATTTCACTATAATCAAAGAGTAAAATCAGTTTAAAAAAATTTAGCATTCTGGCATGTTAACATTTACCTTATAGTTTATATAGTGACTTGTGACCCTTTCAACTTACAGTGGGATTGTTGGAACAGAATCCTGTCATAAGTTGAAGATTGACTGTATTTAAGGAGTATTGTGATAACAGAGGATGGCAGAAGTGCAAGAAACATTAAATGTAGAATTTCAGTGACGAAGTGTTAACAAAGGGGAGATTTATTGTCTTTCAACATAAATTCAGAACTATGAAAAAGATTCACAAAAAAAGCATATGTTTAGAGCAGGAGTTCCCAACCCTATGCCCACGGGCAACATGGTGCCCGTCGACCAATTTGTGTGTGCCCACCGCTGTTCAACAGCGTGCCGTATAGTTTGAAATAATCACGCAACAATTCATGGCATGCGTTAATGACACATGACGAGTATTAAACATACAATGTAAAGTAGGCACGCATTCGAAGTTGTTCATTCCAGTTTAAGAATGAACTGGAATATCATCCTATTCTCCTAATTATGAAGCACTGGCCAATGAAATGCAATGCCAAAGATCACACTAACTTACATATATATATTTAAATTTTTATACAATGTAAACTTTTAAGTAATAAAACGTTTGATTATAATGTAAACTTTGTATGTATTCATTTAACAAACGAATTCAAAAAAATTTGAATTCGTTTGTTAAAATAGATGGTGCCCGTCACCCTACCGGTATTTTAGGATGTGCTCTAGGAAATAAAAAGGTTGGGAACCCCTGGTTTAGAGCATTGCTCTTTACACAAGATTAGAAGAATGGAAGCATGTGAGTTATGGTGTTGGTGAAGAGTAGTGAGCAAGAGAGGTGAAGAGAACTCAGAGTAAGAGAGGCCAGAAATAACCTTTGTGACAGTGGCAAATGGATAGGACATTATCTCTGGTACAAAAATTCCATGAAAATGGTTTTTGAAAGAAAGGTGATTGGGTTGGCAACAGCAAAATACTATTTGATGGTGAGCATGAGTTTGTTAAAGGAAGATTGCTAAAACACAATCTACTTACTTATTATCACAGGGTGACAAAAGCATTGGATAAGGGTGATGCATATACAGCGGCTATTTAGATTTTGCAAAGGCCGTTGATAAATTGCCACTTGACAAGCTAGTAATTAAATTGGAATAGATGGGGCCTAGATAGTAATTAATGCACTAAATTGGAGATGAGCTGTCTGATAGGTATCAGGAGTTTTCTGTGGAGGAGCGATATCCCAGAAGAGGAAAGTCACTAGTGGTGTGTTCCTGATGTTTTGGATCATTGTTCTTAATTTGTATGTTAATGATATTTGGAGAAGTCTGAATGGTGATATACATGTGATTTAAGAAAGGTTTGCGTATGGTGTCTACAACAGGGTTTCTGGATTATCTGGCTCTTAGCCTACTCATAGTATTAATGGTAATGCATTATATAAGTTTACAACCTTTTGGGGATAGTTTTATTTAAAAAAAAAAAAAAAAACTGAAATTAAGTTACCCTCTTTCCTCCTAAATGCAAACATTTTTTAAAAATATTTCCATCTTAATTTTTCATAAGAACTAGCATCAATAATTCCTCCACTTTCTACTACATTCATTGAAATAAACATGTGGTCTCCATGCAATACTCTTTCATAGTCCAACTCCATACTCACAGAACAAGTTTCTCTTCTTTCTATTTCTTGTGCTGCTGTATTCTTGAACTGTTTCCTAGAAATGCAATACATAGATCTCAGAGAACACTGCGGTAATCATATGGAATCCTATCTTGTACTAACCTGTCCAACTTAATAACTCCAGACATACAGATTGGCCTGTAATTTTAAGTTTCTCACTCAGATAATAACACCTGTAGTAATGACTTAACTAAGCTTGAATGTGTTTCTCTCCTCCACTTTTTTATGATGATAGGGAGCCTTCATAGCTCTGTCATGTCAGTTTAGATGAAACCCTTTGGTTGGAAAGACCTGGGTTCGATTCCCATCAGTGATGTGAAGAACCTTTTACCTGTCTCTTTCGACTAAAAGTGATTTAACTGGTCTCATATGCAGGTGGAGAGTTTTTTTTTTCCCTTTGAGGGATGAAAAACCAGTAACTCTGGTTTTTCATCCCTCAAAACAGGCAAACGTGTCCAGTGAACACATATGGCAAGGGAGGCGCTGGGAAACCACCTTGCTCATAATCATCTCTGTATATGGTAGCAATACAGCTACCCCCCCCCCCACTAGCCATATGGCTGAGGGAATAGGATAGGATGACGATAGGTTAGCATCTCCATTCTCCTCCCAGTAAGTTGTGGGTTTCCCACTGCATGCAGGTATGGATTATTGTAACTGTCTTTAAGTGAGAGATGAATTTCATTGCCTGATGTGAGACTGCCATCCTACTTTATTGAAGATCTGAAATGGTTCTGAAAAAAAATCTCATAATTGGGCTGTAGAGTCAGTGTTTGAAGTATCTTTCCTGTAGCCCACCCACAATACTAATATATGTAGATTTACAACCTTTAGTGAGTGGAATCACATAAAAAAAACAAAAAAAAAAACAATAAAATTTCAAAAATGGAAGCCATCTTGTTTATGATATTCCCTTTATGAAATGATAAAAATAAAGCTTCAACATCTTACAGTAATGCCACTGAGTTTTTCTACATTATTGATAGTTACTTAATTCTTCATGTACTGCCTGCTTCCTCACCATCAGTCCTTTGGCATTCTCTTTCCATATCTGTCAGATTGATAGAGGTTCTCTTAGGATAGCTGTTGCTACAGCATTCTTCTGCAATAAGAAATGTATTCAAGTATTAGAATCTGTATAGATTTATGAACAAATGCATTTACAAAGGAAGAGCAACAAATTGAAAGTAATCTCAAATATTTACAAGTCTTGAATCAAATTATATCTATACAAAAAAAACAAATCATTAATAATCTCTCATTAAAGACTAAAATTTAAACTTGTGGCACACATGGAAAGGTACACTTCATGAAATCAGAAAGTTGTGTGTTTGGAGAGACTGGGTTCAAATTTTAAGGCTTTTGGCAGAGGTTTTTTTTTTAAACAAAACAGTTTTATATTACACATGGAGACAGCAAGATTTTTCTTCTGAGAAACTGCAGTTTAGTGTTCCTCCACAAGTTTGTTTGAGAATAAACATAATTGACAACTTATTTAGAGATTTTTTTATGACCTTTAAAAATTGATTCATCAGACCCACCCACTGATATTATTGGGATATATACCAAGAGCCCATGTCATAGAAAGTTTCAATGCAGCACTCAAAAACATTTATCGGCACAAAGGAATGTTTTGTAATTCTTAATTGGATCTCATTGAGATAATATGTATGCAAGTCCACTTTCAAAGAAGACAGTGAACTTTCCCTAAAGTAGGAGCACTTTTTAATTATTATTATTCAGGCCTCCATGGAGTCAAAAGACACATCATGGGAGGTCCTTCCTAAGAAACACAAAGTCTATCAAGACTAATCGAGGGGAGGTTCCCCCCTAAGAAACACAAAGTCTATCATACCACTCCTTAAACTCATTGACCGTTCTCACTCTCACCACTCCATCAGGCAGTGCATTGCATGGTTCAACTACTCTCAATGCAAAGAAACCACTCCTCGCCCTCTTGCTCACAGTTTCCTTTCGTAACTTCCAGGGATGGCCTCTTGTCATCACTCCTTCCTGCTGTTCACCCAAGCAAAAGAACTCCCCAGTGTCAACCCTGTAACCACCTCTCAACAGTTCAAAAGTCTCAATCATAATCATCTCTCCTTCTATCCACCCAACTCTGCAGTCCACATTCTCTCAGCCGATCCTCATAACTATCATTGTACAGTCCTGAAACCATCTTTGTTATCTGCCTTTATACCCTTTCCACAGTTAATTTATCCCCTTCATATCCTGGGGACCAAATCTGAGAACATTAGACCAAGTGTGGTCTGATCAGGGTCTTATACAACTGAATGATAACTGTTTTATCTCTACAGGTCAGTGTCCTTCTCGTTATTGCAGCAATCCTCTGTGTTACCTTCACCACCTTTGCAATATGTCCTCCAAATTTCAGGTTTCTATCAATCATCAACCCCAGATCTCTTGTCTCCCCTACTTCCTCCAGTATAACTCCTTCCATAGAGTATGCAGTGTCCCATCGATGTTTCCCAAACCTCAAGACCTTACATTTTGCCGCATTAAACAGATACCCCCATTCATTTGCCGATCTATCTAGCTTATTCAAATCCTCTTGCAAGGCTGCTGCATCTGTACTATTACTAATAATCCTTCCCAGCTTCGCATCATCTGCAAACAGCTGAATATCCCTTGCAATCCACTGACAATGTCATTGATATAAAGATTAAACAATATAGGTCCTAATACTGAGCCCTGTGGGACCCCACTTGTAACCCTCTGCCTCCTGGAAACTGCCCCACCATACACAACTCTCTGATACCTATCGGACAGCCAATCCTGAATCCAGTTGACAAATCTGACATCCAGACCCATGTGCTGCAACTTAAATATCAGCTTATCATGTGTCACCTTGTCAAATGTCTTCGCTAAGTCTAAAAAAATGGCAGTATATGCCTTTCCCTCATCTAATGCTCTTGTAACTTTATCATAAAAGGCTATCATATTTCTAAAACAAGAGCACCCCTTCACAAATCCATGTTGACTCTTACAGATAACATTACCCTCATCTGCCCAGTGCTGTATACAGTCCTTCACTACTTTCTCCAAGATCTTACTAACTACTGATGACATACAAACTGGCCTATAATTAGACACTTCCAGTCTGTTACCACCCTTATGCAATGGCACTATCTTACCTTCCTTCCATTCCATGGGCACCTTTCCTGCAGCCAGACCTTCATTGAAAAGCAAGGTCAAAGGCACTGTCAGTTCCCTAGCACATTCTCTCAAAACTCTTGGTGAAATACCATCCAGTCCCACAGCTTTACTGACATCCAGAGTACTCAGTATTTGAAACACACTCTCTCCTGTACTTCTAAACCTCGAACCTGCCCTATCCATCTAGCATTAAAACTGACTCCTTCTCCAGGATGAAATACACCAATAAAATGTTCATTGAACAATTCCATTATGTCCTCTGCATCAGTCACTCTATTCCCATTTTTATCCCACAGTGTCATTTTCCCACAACCATTTCTCCTCTTACTGGCCACATATCTAAAAAAATTCCCTAGGATTTTTTTTGGATCTTAGGGCTAATCTCTCATGTTCCAGTTTCGTCTTCCTTACCATATTAGTCACTCTTCTGGTCTGTGTCTTATACTCTTCATGCATCTTCTCTTCACCTGTCTCCTTATATCTCTTCATGTAGCCTCTTTTTCGCATGCAATTCCTGTTTAATATTGTTTGTCATCCACTTTACTCCAAATTATGTCCTCTTGTTCACTCGTGATATACAACTTACCATTGCTGCTAACAAATATTCTTTCATAATTTCCCATGCACTAATATCCTATGACAGCTAATTATATTAGCTATTTATATAGTTGTAATGCTCTGCTCTGGTTATGAAAGCTACAAAAGCAAATATAAATAAGTAATCAAATCTGTTGCTGCTACTTGTTTACATATGAATAAAATTAGAAAAGACACAATGCTATCAGGATCTGTTTCATTTAAGTGTGGTGCAATATTGAAACAAAAAAGTTAACAGTTCCCCTTTTTCCTTTTAAAGGGGCTCTATTTTATTCTTCCCAATATATTAATGAAAGTGATAAATGTATCAGTAAAATTGCCTACTTTTTGGTTTCAGCAAATGTTATCTTCAGGGGATTGTTCTTCACAAAGAAATCATGGTAACATCCAGTTTAAAATCCAGTTTCTTTCTTTTCCTAAACACTAAAAGGTTCTGATATGTTTTTATTAATTGTTCATTTTATTTTTTAACAAAACAGTTGACTTTCTTGGAATTGTTAACATGTCAGAATTTATTTCCTTGCTGCAGTAGTGAATTTGAACTCCAAAGTTCAGTGAAGTTAAATAGCTAAGTTTCTTTCAGTGAGTTATATTAGTAATATTCCCATCTACAATATGAGGAACCTTTATCTGATCTCTTTCAACTAAAGGTGAGGTAAACCAATCTCATACAGAGATAGAGGGATTTTTCACCCAGAAACTCAGGTTTTTCGTCCTTCAGAACAGACAAACCGGCCCCATGAACACATGGATACAACAGTGAATACTTACAACAATGTGGAAGAGATAGGGTCCTCACCACATTCTCCTTACACCCATAGTCAACCATGAGTCATATCATTGTCGTTAACCTCCTGGATGGAGACGGCATATGATGATGTACTTGTAATATTCATGTTATCATTAAATTTAGAAATATGAAAATACTCAAAAGGGCTTATTACGCAGTCATGTGACTGCAAATTAAAAAGGAGACAGCCTATCAGAATATTTCATTTTATTAAAAAAAGAAAGAAAAATCCTAGTATTGAGGATAGAACCCCTACAGATCATTAATAATGAAGATGTCCACTGATTGGAAAAAGGTGGACTCATATCCAGTCCAAGATGTGAAGGAACATTTAAAGAGGCTTTTCAATTGAAGGTGAGTTAGATGATTTCATACAGGGATAGCAGCAGCAGCATGGCTTTTCTTTCTGGAAAGTTGTATTTTCAATGAAAACAAATGTTGGCCATTCTCGTATTTCTTAAACTACTGCTCCACTCTTCACTGCAGTTCGACCTGTGCAAAAATTGCTAAGGGACCTTAACCTTCCAAACGGCTAGGACGTCTATAGACGTCCAACTAAATCTGGATATGTTTCAGCCCACCTGTTTAAAGGACCTGGATAAGAAGTGCAGTTTGACTGTCATTTCCATTAGAAAGTGTGATAAACCCTCACGCTGAAGAGAACGGTTAATCGGATTATCTCGCGTTCGTAGCTGCCTCTCAGTTGCCTATAACAAGAAACGCACTTCCTTGTTCCATGCTGGTCAACTGGATTTTAGTTATATAGGATAGACTAAAAATAGAGAAATTATTTATGTTTTTGTTTTCTCTCTTTATTGTACAATACAATTTTAATGTCTGGACAAAATAAAGATCTTGTATAATTTGTTCATTTAAAAATATTTAAGTGAACAAAGCCTTACCTTGGAGAACCAATTTAATTTTTTATTTTTTTGCACTAATTTTTTTCTAATCACTTACTAGACAAAAGATTTTTCTTTGTTCTCGAAGAAATTAATTCACGATAATTATTTGAAATATTCTTTTAAAAAAAAAAAAAGAAAACCGGCTGCCGACGTTCCAGTTTATATAATTTTTATTTTTGTACAAAATCTTCAAAATCGAATAATACTTCACAGATTTCCTTTAGTGCTTGAGCAACTTTGCTTTATAGAGAATAACATGAAATTCTTTAATCATATTACTAAATTTTTTTCTTCATGTTGTATTTTCACTTTCTTGGTTTCCTTGTATAATTGGTCATTACAAAATGAAATTAACAGTTATGATTTAAATTTATATTTTCTGCATAATTCAGATATTTTATTCTCCAATTTTTAAAGTAAGCGATAAGTTTGCTTATTTTTATCATTCAAAATATGTATATCAAAATTTCATTTCCTTTCACAATAGAATTGAACTTTATTTCGCCTCTGATGGTACCCCCCCCCACCCGTTGCATTACTATCACACACCCGAAAACTTATGAAACATAGGTATAGTTTTTATTTAATTTGTTATTTTTCTCTAGTAATTGTTCCACATAACTTTAATTCTTCGATACTGAAACTATGTGGTGATTATTATAAATTAGCAAATTATAAATCAGACAATATACATATTATTTATGTATATTGTCTGACATTGAGAGACCCTTTACTGGGGAAAGGTTACTGCATTACAATGGATAATTACTATATGTGTCCTGAACTCGCTGATTTGCTTTTACAGCATTGTACAGATAGTTATGGTACTGTAAATGCAAAAAGGCGAGATATGCCTCCAGATCTGGCTTCAGGACAGTTATTGAAGGGGGAAATCCAAGCTTATCAGCAAGGGAAAGTCTTTGCACTACGTTGGAAAGACAAAAAAGATGTTTTTCTAATGTCTTCCCTGCACAATCCATCAACGGAATCCGTGGAGAAGCATGGTTTGAAGAAAGAAAAACCCATTGCTGTATGTGTGCAAACAACGACACTATGGGTGGAGTTGACAGGTGTGATCAGCAGCTATCATTCTACTCTGTAATGAGGAAACAGCATAAAAAAAAATTACAAAAAAGTGTTTGGACATGTAATTAGATTTTGTTATTTGGAACAGTTTCCTCCTGCACAAGAAAAAATGTTTGTCTACCATAACATATCTAGAATACAGAATAGAAATTGCGAAAGCTTTGCTGCATGCACATGCGCCTTCTTCAGCAAGCAGAAAAACAGGAAATCCTGCCAGACATCTGAGGTTGAATGCTGCTAACTCCAACCATTATCCCAAAAATTTACCACCAACAGCTAATAAAAAAAAAACCTGCATGCAAATGTTATGTATGTAATTAAAAAAAATATCAGAAAGGAAACAAAAATCTGGTGCCCTGAGTGTAAAACTGCTTTGTGTGTTTACCCTTGCTTTAGGGTGTTCCACACTGTTCAAGAATTTTAAATTCTGAACAATATGAAATAAAAAATGTTTGTTTTCAAGGCCATCAAAACAGTCCTTTTCAGGACTACAAATATTGATAGAGGGATACCGGAATGAACTGTTTCCTTTTCATCTTGAAGGCGAATTTTTAAGTTCTTTTTATGACACAGAATAATATTTTCGAAGGAATAAAATATAAGAGGAACTGGAATATTCGTTCCAGTTCCTCTGGAACTGGAAAGAGTATTCCAGGTAAAGTATTTCACCAAAACAATAAAAAATAATGAAATAAAATCTACCCTATATATATATATATATAAAATGATGAGCCTTTTTATGTCATGTTTTTAGAAATGTTTTGAAACTCAGGGACTACCCTGAGTGTCGAGTCTTCAAAATTCGAGTCATCAGAATTCAGGGGCGAACCCCCTTTCGAGTTATCACAATTGAAGGAGAACTGGCCTACCAGACCGGAACATGGGGGGTCGGGCATATCCCCCCCCCCCCAGTTAATAAATGAAATATATAAATAATAACGGGAACATACCTTGCCAACACTCAACATTGATGTGATATGGGTTCCAAATTTCTTGTTTCGGAGATATATATATATATATATATATATATATATATATATATATATATTACAAAGTTTTGTAATAAAAATTTCTGCTACAATGAAGTTTGACATAATCAACAATATTATTACACCTTATTTCTGTTTCTCGTGTGGGAGAAAAATGGTAAAATGTCACGCTTATAATTATATGAGATGTGATAATGGCAAAAATAGTAAGAAAAAGTCATTTGCACTTTCTCTTCAAAACACAAAGAAAGAACGTTGTAAATTCAGCCAATGGAAAAGAAAATACTACATATTTTTCTTCTGTTATCTGATTTTTTTTCTCTTGTAGTACAAAGAAGAAATCACTGCATATAACATGGAGTCTGCATGAGGGAAAAAATCTGGAAATTGGTTACATTATAACGAATAGAGAAATCATGTCAGAAAAATTATTCACGTAAGATTCTAATCTCAGCAGACATAACATTTTCTTCTAGATTACATATCTAAAGTAACTGAACCTTTGCTACTATTTTACACTAAAATGAATGGGTATGTTCCCCAAGTGATTTACGTTTGTAACAACTGTCTTGCCAACGATTTATGAAATAAATTATCTGAAATATCTGCAGATTGATTAGGTCTATACCCCCCCCCCCCAAAAAAAAAAAAAAAAATAAAACACATATGCACCTTTTCTTTGAAAATAATTCAAATCCTATTTTTCAAGATAATTGTATGATTTAATTTCTAATTTTTGATAATAAAAGTGAAACTGGTCATTATAAATTAAGCAATTATTTTGGCATAAATAATGTATAAGCATGTAAACGAAATGTCAGTATTTCTGTTAGGATATAGGTAATCAACAATCGAAAAGGAAACAAGACATTCTTGACATATTCTGCACTACAGCCTGAAGCACTTTAGTGCGACTTTAGTGTTCGCCCCTTCTCAATAGCACTGAGAGTAATAAGCCTTCAACTTTTCCTCCAGCTAAGAGGATATTACCAAGTATTTATAAGATGTAGATTATTTCAGAAATAGCTTCGAGCAGCAGAAGTAATATTTAGATTTTTTTAAAGAAAAACAAACAAAAATAATACTACTGAACTTAATTTTGTGTGGTATGCATATAAACAATTTTGCATGGTGAAAATATAGCATATTATTTCTAAAATTTCACATAATGTCAGCAGACAGTAGAACAGCTGGTTTTAGATTGCAAATAAATAGAACAGAATTAGAAGCTTCACGGTACAATCTGATTGCCGTATATCTTTTGTCAAAATGGTAAAATGAAGTAATTGATTTTGAATGATGTCTAGAAAAGCTTTCAAACCTGTATAGAAATTTAGAGTAGTTATGCAATTCATTTCCAGGAGAGGATAAGGGGGGGGGGGGAAGCATTAGAAAATCTTCCGAATGAGCAAAAAAATTTGAATCATTCTGTATATGATATTTTTCACATTATATTTTCAACATATCTACGAGGATATGCACTAGATGTTATCGCAGTATGCATAATACAAATAAATAAATATATGACGAAGGCGAAGAATCACTGCTAAAATATCATTGGATATAAATTTTTGATACCAAAAAGACACACAATCGGAAACCGAGTAATGCAGTGTAGCATTTTAACATTTTTTTTTTTATTTTGTCTTTATGAATAACAAAAAATCGTTTCTAAAACTGAAATGTGATGATCCATATAATGCTATTTGTTTAGAAACGAAAGCAAAATAACATATTTATTTCAATAAATATTATTTAAAAATATAAATATTTGACATAATATTTTCAAAGCAAACATTTGAAAATGCTGAAATTCGAAAAAAAATTATTCAATTATTATACATAAAGTGAAAGAATAATCAGTGCAACTCTTCCGGTGCACTGATTTGTAGAATAAAATACACCAAATTTACTATCACTAAATAGATTCATTGCAAAAGCTGATCAGTGGTCATTTCAGGATTGATTTTTTTTTTGCATATGTGAAATTCGTTTCAATTTTTGGGAAGAGACACAATAAATCATTTTAGAGGCAAGAAAGGTCAAATAACTTAGGACAGTAAATGAAATTCTAAGCAACACAATAGACGTAAAGACAGGGGGACACAAAGGTCACTCAGCAACAGTTAATCCACTAATGGCTATAGAATAGCCGTAACGAGATTAACGGCGGAGGAAGGTAATGGCATGATAAAAGGTAGAATGCCGACGAAGTTTTGATCCATGAAAAAAGCTAGGGAGAGCTGACTATATCATCCACACCAGCTGGTTGGGAGGTTAAATAATCATTATTATTGTATGGGCACCTCCATGGAGTCTGAACACTCATTGTAGGAGATTGATACTATTCACACAACCTACCATACCTCTGCTTGAATCCATTTACAAAATGCTAACAACTGACTGCTACCCATTCCATTTATCACAACTCTAAGCATAAAATCTAACCCTCACAACCCTACTAACCACACTTTTACTCAGCTTTCAGGGATGACCTCTTGTTCTGCCCCTTCTAACCACGTGCTGAAACATTGCCACTGCACCCATCCTATCAAACCATTTAAGTAACTTTAAATGTTTCTGTGGATCAGACCACAGACTTGTGAGAATTACAATCAATATAAATTTAAAAAAGATAACTAACAGGTTTAGAATATTCAAGTGGAATACATATAAATTAAATAACAGCAGCGCCAAGACTATTTCAGAATAATAGAGCAGAGTATATTGAAAAGAAAGAAGAAACCAACAAATGGATCAAGATAAAAGAAGCAATATTGACTGCAGCAGAAAAATGTATCAGAAAAACAAATAGTAAATTTAAAAAAACATGGATGATAGAAGAGATACTAGAACTAATGGATAAAAGAAGGAAATGAAGAATATAAAATATTAGATAAACAAACAAAAAATAATTCATATTTCCGAATTTAGGGACACAAAACCCACATGTTGAAATAATTATTTTACTTATTAATAAAATAACAATTTGACGTTTTGACCCCTGTATTGAGATCATCAGAAGGATACATGTGTATAGGGAACCAAGCTACATGTTCTTGCACTCTGTACTGGTAAATTAAATCTACGCTGCTGATTAATCTTTTTCTTAGCCTGATCTCTAGTGATAATTAAAAAAATAAAATAAAAGTTGAAAGAAAAAAATAAATATATATATATATATTGGTTTTATGAAAAAAATTGAATGACTAGAACCGAGATTTAATTAAAAAGGTTTTAATATAAACACACTACTAGTTTCGGCCTGTAACAGCTTTCTTCAGGTGACATTATAAAAGAAAAAACACTAAACATTGAGGGTTAAAAGACTATGAACAACATAGACAGTCTTTATACATAATTAGCATGAAAACGTTGTATTTGTATTTGAAGCTGTTCTTTCATTTGTTGCATTGTTGGCAGAGTGCATGCTTGCTGCATCACGTGAATGCCAGTACATGATTACAGCTGAATGACTATCTGGGAGGTTGTAGCTTAAGTTGTTATTTAGATGAACAGGATTGAAGATGATTTCTCTCGATTCCACAATTTTTCTCTCTATTTCGTCACTGCAACGGAAGATGTTTGTAGATTTTTCCCAGCAGACTTTGTGACTTTGGTTATCATCATTAGGATTAGCCGAGAAAAGGATATGACTTGATAATGCACTCGCTCGCTGTCTCTTGTAAGTAATGTCTCTCATGTGTTCTTCCATACGCATTTCGACAGATTTGTCTGTCTGCCCGAAATAAGGAATATCGCAGTCACATAATATTTTATATACGCCAGGGTATTTGAGTTGATGATGACAAGGTTTTGGGTGGCTAATTAAGGAATGGATCTTTGGAAGTGGAGCAAACAAGGTTCTGATATTGTATTTTTTTAGAACTTTTGCTAATTTATGTGAAACAGTACTTATGTAAGGAATAGAAATATTGCCTTTGAATCTATTTGTTTCTTCTGAGTGATGTCTAGGAGGATTAAGAAGGAATTTGTTAATGATTTTCTTGGAATATCTATTAACTTCGAAAGAAGTTTTCAGATGGTTTATTTCTGTAAGCAGTTCATTTGGATCATCAAGAAGAGAACGGGCTCTATGTCCCAAGGTGGAAATTATTCCAAGCTTATGAGGAGGGAAATGATGGGACCGACTGTGCAGATATCTGTTGGTATGTGTGGGTTTTCTATATATCGATATTTTTAGTTTACCAGAAGAGCGAGTCAGTTTGACATCAAGAAATATATATCGATATATAGAAAATATATAGATATATATCGATATGTATGTTAACCGAGTCAATGATCATTCTGTCATATATATATATATATATATATATATATATATATATATATATATATATATATATATAAATTAAAAAAAATTATAATTAATAAATAAAAAAACTACAATAAAATCTGCTAAAGTCCTCATGTACTAAGATTCTTCTGGATTTGTACAGTTCAGATTGTTATACTATGATTTTCTTCAGGTCTTGTACAGTTCAAGTTGCTATGGAATGTTAAGGGGAGGGGGGAACACTACAAGTCTTCTTGTATTGGGATTTTGGTGAAGTGTTTTTTTGGTTTTTTTTCCCCTTAACATTCCATAGCAACTTGAACTGTACAAGGCCTGAAGAAAACCATGGTATAACATTCTGAACTGTGCAGATCCAGAAGAATCTTAGTACACGAGGACTTTAGCAGGAGTTTATTGTAGTTTTTTATTTATTAATTATAATTTTTTTATATATATTGATTTATTTTTTCTTTCTTTCATTTCATTTTAATTTAATTTTTTAAAAAAAAATTATTGCTAGAGGTCAGGCTAAGAGAAAGATTAATTAACAGCGTAGATTTAATTTACCAGTACAGAGTGCAAGAACATGTAGCTTGGTTCCCTATACACATTTATCCTCCTGATGATGACCTCAATACAGGGGTCAAAACGTCAAATTGTTATTTTATTAATAATAAGTAAAATAATCATTTCAACACGTTTTGTATCCCTAAATTCAGAAATATGAATGCTGATCACCATGTAACCTTAAAAGAAAGAAACAAAAAATAAATGTGAAGGAGTATCATATTTAAGTATAAAGAGCTAATAAGCTTCATTTCGGTAATGAAAACATTACTTAAATTAAGGAGATATTAAATCCCACATAGTTTTAAAACCGAATAAGAAACTCAAAGATTGGAATCAGAGAGTTTCTTGCCGAATATAGTAAACTATAAAGTATCGGCGACACTAGCGTTAGCCAATGCAAGTGATCCTAGTACGTAGTACGATACCAGGGCAGCTCGTTGCAGAGGTGGAGGAAGTTCAGATCGCTATTCTTAGGTATTTTCCATAATGTAAAAACACATTTCCTAGGAAATGTATGCTGTTATTACATTATGGAGGGAGGTTGTTTGGAAAACTCGTTCGCAGAGTACATAAGTTCTTTTCGCTATACACTTTGGTATTAGGTCTAGCTACTCACTGATAAAGCCTCAAAAAAGGCTGAAACCGGTCTGGGTAGTGACCTCCCTCCATAATGTAATAACAGCATACATTTCCTAGGAAATGTGTTTTTACATTATGGAAAATACCTAAGAATAGCGATCTGAACTTCCTCCACCTCTGCAACGAGCTGCCCTGGTATTGTACTACGTACTAGGATCACTTGCATTGGCTAACGCTAGTGTCGCCAATACTTTATAGTTTACTATATTCGGCAAGAAACTCTCTGATTCCAATCTGAGTTTCTTATTCGGTTTTAAAACTATGTGGGATTTAATATCCCCTTAATTTAAGTAAGGAGTATCATATTCTTAACCATCCATTCATTATAAATGGATCAATAATAATTGCTTAGAAGTAGGGCTATTAGATAAAGAAAATAAAATTTCTTAATAACCAAAAGAAAATAACAAGCCAACAGTTAAAAGATAAGAATGTTATTATAAATCCATAAGACAAGATACAAAGATGAAAGAATATATAACAGAACAGTATAATGACCACAGGCCTGGCAAACCTACAATCAGTGTTCATTCAAAAAATCTACATCACAAATGTCTTTGCAGAATCATTGTATAGTCATTGCCTTTATCCAACTCAGTTGTCACTTTATTATAAAAAGTTATTAAATTACTTAGGCATGACTGGCCCATCACAAAGCAACATTGCCCTTCATAGAGTATCATATTCTTAACCATCCATTCAACGTAAGGAGTATATTCAGAATGTTGTCAAATGGTTAATATGACTTATACAGGTGCCTAAGGAAGCAATTTCCTTCTCAGTTCCCATTTTAGTCTAACTGGGCTACCTTTTTTCGGAGGATCTTATGCAATGTCACAAACAGCTATTATACCACATATTCTTAAATGGTTGAATAATGTGACCGCCCCACAATAAATGTCTGAATAGTATCGGAGAAAAAAGTGTCATTTTTTAAAATAATGATTTCATTAATAATAATTGAATAATTTTTTTAATTATTCAGTTTCTTCTTCAGAATAAGTGGTCTGTTGAATATCCCTCTAGAATAAAAGTGGCATACTGTAAAACCACAGTAACAGTACATCAATTTTTGTCCAAATAATTCTGATATCAAAATGCAAAATGATTGTATAACATGATAAAATTCACGCCAGCTCAGGTATCTCCTAGTAAAACAAGGCCCTTGTTGTTTTTCTTTAGGAAACAAGAGCAAAAAGTAAGCTATTCTACCAAACTACAATCAGTATCAGCAGAACTCAAGATTTGCACCATCAACAGAAAAGAAAAGAACAAAGCAGAAGAATTGGATAAATAAGAGATTGAAATAATTGGATTTACTGAAACAAAGAAGACCAACAAGCGAGATTCTTTTAAACAACAAATACAAGATATTATATTCAGCCAGTAATGATCATGGAAGAAGAGTAGCTATAGTATTCATCACTAAATATGAATACAATATTCACCTTCAATGGCAGGCAGTATCAAATGGACTGATGTGGGCAAATATCAGAATGGGAATTGGACAGTGAGGCTTCTTTGTGCCTGTTTTGTTTTAAAGAAGGTTCTATTAAGGAAGAAGTGGAGGAATTTTTCAAGGCATTAGAGAAGGCAGCTGACACACACAAAAAAGTTAGTCGTTGTTGGAGATCTAAACAGGAGAGCAGAAAATGATCACCTAACTAGTATGTTTGGATGAAATGTGGGAAAATTCGGAGAAAAAAACAACTCTAATAATAATTGTATTTGCTGGTTCAGAATGGACTAGTAGTTCCTAACAGTATGTTTCAACATAAAGAAGTGTAGAAATTCAGATGGAGAGATAAAAGTCTCATTGACTATGTTATTGTTGTTAACATTATTCTCTTACTGCTTCAGGACACAAGATATACAGAGGATTTTAAATTGGAAGTAATCTCCGTTTAATTTTTTTGAGCATGATAAAATTGAATTTTATATAGAAAAGTGTGTAAAAAAGTTTTAAAACGAATCAAAGATGAGTAGCTTTTATATGTGAATTTACACTCAAATACATAAGCATAATTCAAGAAAACAAGCACTCTTGGAGATTCAGTGGCCAACCCTGAAGAAATTTTGAATTATTTCGGCCAGAGAGACATGTGGTGAGACAATCTGCTAGACGAAAAAAAAAAACCTCCATAGTTCTGTTTTTTTTTACTCAGGAAGTTAAGGCAGGCAAGGAAAAAAAAAGGAAAGCATATAGGAAGTTTCTGATAAATAAGTAAGCTTGTCCTTTTAGATAATACAGAGAAAAAAAGTAAGCAAGTGAAGCATTGTAAAACTAGCTAAATGAAAGTTACAGAAGACTTTGGTAAGAACATAGAAAGTAAATATCAGGACAGTGGCAAAAAATATTCTGGAGGGTGTTTAATCTTAGAAATGGAGGAAAGAGAACTGTAAAAAGGAATCAGATGATAAAGATGACGTGAAAACTGAACATAAAGATACTATAGCTAGCTGGAGTAATTGCTAAAAGAAATGTGCAGTGGCAGCATGGTGGTAGAAAACACTCAACAGGAATGCAATCATGAATACATATCAATGTATTCATGATTGCATTCCTGTTGATATGGTGTTGAAGCCATCAAAGACCTGAAATGTGGAAAGGCAACTGGAGTAGGTGATATTCAACCAGAAATGCTCAGATATGGAGGCATAAAATTTTTACACTGGCTACACTGCATAATTCAGAAGGCCTGGTTAGATGGTTGAATTCCAGAGGATTGGATTTATAGATAGAGGAGTTAGGTCTCTATCTATAAAGAGGGGAAACAGAACTGAATGTGACAACTGTAGAGGAATTTTGGCACTGAGTGTTATACGACTTATGGAAGCATATTTGAGAAAAGGCTAAAACAAATTTTGGAAGAGAAACATTGAGAAGATGTTGTCAGGATCAGATTTTCACTTAATGACAAATAGTTGGAAATCATGGGAATATACAATGGATCTGTATTTAATTCTGTAGATCTGAAAAAGACTTATGACAAGGTTCCAAGAGAAAAGCTATTCCAAATGCTGCAGTTATATGGTGTTAAGCGGGTTATTATCTCAAATAACACATAGTCTGTATATCAGCTATAGGTGAGTAATTAGAATTGAAGGAGATACAAAGAAGATGGTTTGATATTAAATCAGGTTTGAGACAAGGGTGCATATTATTGCCAATGTTATTCACCATCTAAATGTATCAGATTATGAAGGAAAGTGGCATTAAACCAAAATCAAATTTCTGATGTGTGTTTCCTAAGAGAGCATACAGGATATTATGATAGTATATGAAAAGTTTACATCATTACTAGCTTCCTACCGAATTTTCTTCGGATTAATTTCTAACGTGTCAAGACTCCAATATTATCCAGTCTTACATTTCAGTCTTCTAAGTCACTTCTTACTGTAACAATTAACCTGGATCTTGGTCTTTCTCTTGTCATTCTGACAAATACACTTTTTGCTGAACTTTCTTCTCCCATTCTGTTTAAATGATCATGTCACCTGAGATTAGCTCTGCTCACACATTCCTGAATGCTAACTGTGTCAAGTCCTGTCCTAATGGCCTCATTTTTAATATGATTATTCTATGGATGCCATTTGTTCACTCTCTAATGCTTCTCAGAACCCTCATATATATATATATATATATATATATATGTATATATATATATGTATATATATATGTGTGTGTGTGTGTATATGTATGTGTGTGTGTGTGTATATATGTGTGTGTGTGTGTATATGTATGTGTGTGTGTGTGTATATATGTGTGTGTGTGTATGTATATATGTGTGTAGTATCGAGACTTTAATCAAGTTAATTATTTCCAACACAAGCTAAAATTGATTTGAACACTGTCTTCTATACAGTGAATTTGGAAGCATATTTCCTTTCTAATTTTGTTGTCTATTTCCATATGTAATTTGCCATCCTCATTAAAAATTGAACCTAAATAACTGAAATGATTTACTTGTTTAGTAGGTTCTCAAAGTTCAATATTTTCAGTGTTTTTTCCTATTTCCATTGTCTTGTCTTTTTATTGCTGACTTTCATACCAAATTATTACTGCAGTTATTAAATTTATTTAGAGAATCCTGCAGAGTTGTCCTGAATGTATTTAGGAGTACATCATCTACATAAGGTAAAGAGCCAAGATGAATGACTTCAGTTTTGATACATGATGAATAACAGGGGAGATAATGTGGACCCTTGTTGTGCACCTGATTTAACATCAAATTATCTTCATGTGCCTCTTTAATTTCTAACTGCTAACTTAGAACTCAGGCAATAACAATCAGGGAAAAGGAGTAGCAGCTATAATATTAAATATCAGGATAATCTAATTGAATGGCAGGCACTATCAAGTAGAGTGATGTGGGCTAATGTTAGAATGGAGAACTTGACAATAACACTTCATTTGTGCTTATAGTCCCACAGACGGTTTTACTAAGGAAGAAGTGGAGGAATTTTTTGAGACATTAGAGAAGGCAGCTGACAATGAAAAAGGAGAAGTTGGTCCTTTTGGGAGATCTGAATAGCAGAGCCAGAGATGATCACTATATATTGTGATTGTCTGTGGGAATACTAGTGGTGGTGGTTGGCAGTAGATGGCGTTGGTGTAGTTGCAGTCAGTTGGTGGATTGTGAGTGGTGGAAGCAGAGCTGTAGGGTAGATGCCCTCCCTTGATGAGTCTTTGGACTCCCTGGAGGTGACAAATAATAACAATTATATACAATCATCAACATTAAATTCCTGATATGTACCCTTAAGGGGTGTATATGATATGATAGTACTACATGAAAAACTTACAGTACCACTAACTTCCTATCTACAATTTTCCTCCAAATCAATCTGTTACCTGTCAAGCTTCAGCATTATCAGATCTTATATTTCTATCTTCTAAGGCACTTTTTACTGTATCAATCCACCTATATCTTGGTCTTCCTCTGGGTCTTTTCCCTGCCAACCTACAAGGAACACTTGTTTTGCTAATCTTTCCTTTCCCATTCTGTTTAAGTGACCATACCACCTGAGATTAGCTCATCTTGGATGCTAACAATGTTAAATTGAATTGAAATATAAAATTGAACTTTGTATTGAAAAGAGGGGGTGTGTAAGTGTTGGATTCTGATTATATAGAGATTGGAGTAATTATTATTTGTTTCAGAATCCAACATGATCTTCCATCACATAGGCTAAACTTGTGTAAATATTATTTAATGTAAACAACTTGTTTTACAATTTAATATTCATATAACTACCTTTTAATTTTATCTAATATTTAATTAATTAATCAAAGATATATGTATTAATAATGAAAAGACTATTAAATATTATTAAGCTATTTTATTTATTACTATATTAATATTATAAGAACTTGTATTTGATAATTTAACTGCGCATTAATTGAAATGTAAATATTCCTTATTTTTTCCTATTTGTAGAAGTTTAGCGTTATGCAATACCTCAATTTTATTATATTTTGTTTGGTTGTCATGGAGACGTATGTAAGTGAGCGCGCACGTTTTGGAACACCACGTGAGGAGAAGGTTTATTAAAAAGAGTTTTAGAAAGAAATCACGAGAATGATTTAGGCGGGAAGAATGGATATATAAGCGATGAACGCTGAAATTATTAATTAAGAGAGAGAGAGGATTGGCATTCGGTTGGAATCAGAGGATATTCTAATTCGGCATTCGGGAATCACAGTGCGATAATAGCGAGTCGGCAAGTCACTCAAGCAGCTAATAAAGTACTAGTCGAGAAGCAGTTAGCTAATAAGTTGTAGAATAACAATTATAGCTACGGAAAACAGCTGAGAGACTATTAATTAGACTAGTGATACTTGAATTGAGATATAATTTCAGGGCCGACCTGTCAAGGACACAAATAAAACATCGAGTAACTAGAGAATAGTAGAGGCTGAAAAATTGAAATTTACCGTTAGCTGTGTTTAGAATTGTAGTGTCTAAAGAATTAATTGAATGCCGGAAGAGTGAACAACTGTGCATATAAAACCTCAAGTTAAGGAATTATTGTGTGTTGCCTTATTTCATGAGTCATAAACAGTAATCCTGTCGGCTGCGCCATTTTGTTGGATCCTACTTCTTCTCAATCTATACTTTGGATCCGACATGATTTTATTAATCCGACCGGATTACTATTACGATGTTCTTAATTGATAAGTTGTAAGTTGATTTCTAATTCAAATATAAAGAAAATTTATATTTAAAGACTGCACCACTTTATATCTGAATTAGTTCAAGAATTGAAGATAAACCAACTCTCAACTACCATTCCTTTATATGTTGTTGTTATATATACTGGCTGAGTATATTTAACTTATTTATCTCTCCCGCTTTGGTTCGAATATTTTATGAATGGTGCAGTAAAAGAGATTCAGGCAAAATACAACCTTAGATAAACAAAAACAAACATTTAATTTAGAATCACAAATTTTACACTTAAGTTCAAATCAGTAATTAAGATATCACGAACATTTTAGCTTCTCTGATAAGTTCAATCATACAGACTCAGACAATGGTAAGTCTGTTATCTCTGGTACAGTCTTCTCATAGTTCCTTTTAACTATTTAATAAAGTTCCTTAATGATCATTCACATCAATATCTCATAGTTCTTTAAGTTTCAAATACAATAAAAATTGCAGTAATACCTCTTCACAAACAAACACTTAAATTTACACTTCAGCTAACTTCTGCAATAGTTACTGTTAGTATAAGGAAATTCTAGGATGGAACTCGCACACTTTTCTGCAAAGGAATATTAATGGTTGGAATAATCTTACCAATAATCTTCTTTCTTCATAAACTTACACGCAAACATTTTTTTATAACTGTAAACACTTTGAACAGTATACGGCACTCATTAAATAAATCTTCTAAGTAATAACTGAGTTAATCGTCGGTCACTATACATATAAACAAACGTTCTTGCATGAAGTACTACTGATCACTCATGAAATAAGGCAACACACAATAATTCCTTAACTTGAAGTTTTATATGCACAGTTCACTCTTCCGGCATTCAATTAATTCTTTAGACACTACAATTCTAAACACAGCTAACGGTAAATTTCAATTTTTCAGCCTCTACTATTCTCTAGTTACTCGATGCTTTATTTCAAGATTCTGTGTGTCCTTGACAGGTCGGCCCTGAAATTATATCTCAATTCAAGTATCGCTAGTCTAATTAATAGTCTCTCATCTGTTTTCCGTAGCTATAATTGTTATTCTACAACTTATTAGCTAACTGCTTCTCGACTAGTAGACTTTATTAGCTACTTGAGTGACTTGCTGACTCGCTATTATCGCACTGTGATTCCCGAATGCTGAATTAGAATATCCTCTGATTCCTACCGAATGCCAACCCTCTCTCTCTCTAATCTGTCTCTCTCTTAATTAATTAATAATTTCAGCGTTCATCGCTTATATATCCGTTCTTCCCGCCTAAATCATTCTCGTGATTTCTTTCTAAAACTCTTTAATAAACCTTCTCCTCATGTGGTGTTCCAAAACGTGCTTGCTCACTTACATACGTCTCCATTACAACCAAACAAAATATAATAAAATTGAGGTATTGCATAATGCTAAACTTCTACAAATAGGAAAAAATAAGGAATATTTACATTTCAATTAATGCGCAGTTAAATTATCAAATACAAGTTCTTATAATATTAATATAGTAATAAATAAAATAGCTTAATAATATTTAAGTCTTTTCATTATTAATACATATATCTTTGATTAATTAATTAAATATTAGATAAAATTAAAGGTAGTTATATGAATATTAAATTGTAAAATAAGTTGTTTACATTAAATAATATTTACACAAGTTTAGCCTATGTGATGGAAGATCATGTTGGATTCTGAAACAAATAATAATTACTCCAATCTCTATATAATCAGAATCCAACATAAGAAAGTTTTGAAACGAATCAAAGTTGATCAGTTATCAGATGTAAACTGTAGGCCCAAATACACAAACATTATTCAAGAAAAAACTAAAAGAGTTTAAAAACTATCTCCAAGGTTTGGTTCTTGCTAAAGAAAACTTGAACTGATTATGCCTGATAAAAATAAAAATCAGGAAGGTGGTAAGATATTCTGGAGGCTATTGATAAAGCTCAGAAATAAAGAAACGAGTACTGTAAAAAGAATTAGAGATGATAAAGGGGAGATGAAAACTAAACATATTCTTGATGTATCTCCGGAGTAATTACTTTGAGAGACTCCTAAATGAAACATTGCGCGTTTCATTTAGGAGTCTCTCAAACACATATTCATACTTGAAGTATAAAAAGTCATCAAAAAACCGAAATGCAAAACAAGGCAGCTAGAGTAAGATTCAATCAGAAATGCTTGAGCATTTCTAAATAATAGTTCTAAAAGTTTTACAGTGGCTGCATTGCACAATTCAGGAGGTCAGAGGGTCAAATTTCAGATGAATGGAGCAGAGCTGTCATTTATAAAATGGGAAATAAAACTGAACATGAGAATTACAGAGGTATTTCCTTACTGAGTGTTCTTGGTAAGATTTATGTGAGTATACTTCAGAAACAGGTAAGAACAATTGTGGAAGGGAAGCTTGGTGAAGAACAAACAGAGGTTGTCAGAATCGGATTTTCACTTTAAGACAAATAGTTGAGAAATCATGGGAATATAACAAGGATCTGTATGTAGATCTGGAAAAGGCATATGACAAGGTACCAAGAGGAAATTGGCACCCTGAACTGTGATGCAGCTATCACAGCATCATACCATGCTTAGCACCAAGTGATTCAGGAGATCTTGAAGGAAACTGGCCCACTCCTCCTTCAAAGCAAGAATAAGGCCTTGTTTGTTTGCTGGAGGAGAATTTCGAGAAGCAGTGCATTTCCCTATTGATCCCAAACATGTTCTATAGGAGTGAGGGTAGAGATCTGGGGGTAGTGTGCTGATCATTCGATTAGATCAATATCCTCAGACTCTAGAAGTATCTCCACTGCTTGCATACGATGTGGTGTGGCATTGTCATGCATAAAAATTAATTCTTTACCTACAGCACTGCAAAACAATTGAACATGATGTTAAAGAATGTTGTTGCAATATTGTTCACCAGTCCTAGTTCCTTTTTCCAGCACTTGCAGCTTGGTGCATCCATTAAGCATAATGCCTCCCCACAACGTAAATCTAGCACCACTGTATCTGTCCCTTTCAAGAGCGTTCTAGATTGTAAACAGTACTACTTTCACGAGAGATATGTCATCTAGAATCGGAGAGAAGACTAAAACTATTCTCATCTGTAAACAGTACATTAGCCCATTGGTGTCTTGTCCAATTTTTATGGATACAATGCCACTGAAAACCACATCCCTTTATCCATATCCTACTGAAAACCATATCCCTTTAACAACAACACATCCCTTTATCCACAGCTCTACGATTACCTGTGGATAAAGAGATGCAGGCTATAGGCCTTCGGGCATACAGTCCTACTTGTTGCAGATGTCTTGCCTCAGTTTGTCGAGATATCTGCATACCTGTGCTTGAATGGAGCCCACTTGCAAGCTGACCTGCCATGTTCTGTGAATTACATTTTTCTGCTATAACCAAAAATCCATCTTCATGCTCCATTGTAGAGCTAGGGCAACCTCTTAGCAAATGTTTGGAACATTTGTTAAGAGGTCACCTTCCATTGGTTTGAAATGCTGTCTAAAGCCTGGGCAGCATGTGAGATTCCAAACTATCTGTCAATATTCAGTAATTCTACAGCCTTCTTCAAGCTTTTCGACAATTCATTCTCACATGAAATCATTTAGTGATGTCTCTGAGACATTACAAGACATCCAAGTTTGTAATTTCATTCTTTCACGAAAAGAGCTTCTTTCAAATACAATCAATCCTGTTGAGTGCTACCAAGGGACCCCTTTGCATGTGATTCGAAAATTTGAATGCGTACCTGCTTTCTACTTGAATCTGGATAAAGGATGCAGTTATGCAAATTACCACAACCTGATTTGTCTGAATTTGCAGTTGTACTCTTTTGAAGTAGTGTTTGTGATTTTGGACAGCAATATATAAATAGACAAGAGTTAAACAAATAAATAGATTAGTATTGAGATGGATGGACAATGAAATCAAGCAGTGTAGGAAAAGATGTTATGGAGGAGGTACAAGACTTATTTGTGAACAGATGCATGAAATGCAGAGTATAAGCTGCAAGGTGACAAGCATGGTTTAAAAAAAAAAAAGTAGAATACAAGAGGAGATTGGCCTGTCAAGTCAAAGATAGTCCTTGGGAATTCTTCTGCTGTGTAGTAAGCAAGAGGAAGATTACTTATGAATTAATTAATTAAAGTGACCACGACAAAGGATATAGTTGAGTTATATAATGAGCACTTTATCAGTGTATATCATGCTGGTGTAAATAATGTGCAACATGCAGAAAAGAGGCAAATATTACAAGAATCGGAGGGGTATCAGGTGTTGATTGGTTAGTTGTTAATAAGTCTGTGGGAATGGAAGATATGTCACCACATATTTTTAAGGAAATGCACAAGAGTTATCCAAAAGCACTTTGATCTTTTATTTCGACCGACCCGTTCTTTCTTCTCCTCGCATACTACACAAATCCAGTTAGACAGACACCGGAACTACTTGTGAAAATGCGCAGTCCCTTTTAAGAATGACCTTGGCAGTGGGCATACATAGAGCTTTTAAACAATGGTTTCAAGAGCACTTAGTTAAACAATAACATATAGGTTGGAGTGACATAGCATCTTTTGTTTCTTGCAAATGTTACCCATTCTTTGTTTACTATGTTTTTGGCAAGATAAAATTTATCATAGAATTATATGCATTGTTTTATACACATTTATTTTTTTATATACAAACTTTTTAGATGTGACCTCTGTAAAAATCGATGTAAAGCGCTCGTAAAATTTCAAGCTACATCTAATTTTATATTACTATAGATTTTACAATATTAAATAGAAGTTGTTTGATTCAGCTAGAAGTGCTTTAGAAGCTCAAGAAGTAATGATCAAATCAGATTACATAAATAACTGGTCAGCAAAATAAAGCATTTTGTAACTGAAATTATTTAAATAATTAATAATTCATTAATCTTGTAATTAATGTATTAATTACAAGATTAATGATTAATTTTTTCAAACTACACAGATTGAAAAAAATGGATGCCAAAACAAAAAAATAAGCAATTGATAGTAAGTACAGTGCAATAAAGAACAAAACAATGGAAATATGCAGTGATATTAGGGATTATGTCAAAGGCAGCAACTACCTACTAAATTTAGACTAGATAGATACTGACGTATTATTCATAATAAAATTATGTCTAGTCCTCAAATCAAAGAATGTTAATTCCTGGAGAAAACTGTTTATTAGTAGAACACAAAAAATCAGGAATTCATAAATCAGTGTTGTTATTATAAAAGGGGAACAGCAGAGATGATATTACCAACTTAAAGGGCAATCAGTTTATTATGACACTATACAAAATTTTTATATCTATTATTTTAAAAAAGTCGCAAGATTTTTAGGGAGGAAGCAAAGCCATACAATTTTTAGAAAACCTACGATTCTTCATATCAATAATAAATGATATAGTATATATTATTAGAAACCATATATCAGAATTTAACAGCCAGCATAAAGTTAGACCAACAGGAAAGGAATTAACACTCAGAGGAGTGAAGCGTGAGATCTGATATCACCTCCATATTGTTTTCTGCCACATCAGAGGAAGTCTTAACAAATGCAAACTGTGAATTAATATCAGTGGAAGAAATCTAATCGTTTATGTTTTGCAGATGATACTGTTCTGATAACAACAAATAAAGAAGCTCAGAAAATGCTATATGACCTTGATTATTAGATGATTAGGAGAGCAGGAGATTAAGGTTGGCAAGTTTGTGAATGGAGAGGTGAGTGAAGAGAATAAGAGAAAAGGAACACAGGGTGGGCAGGGAAATGGAGAAGGTCAGGGTGGACACTGCATGAAAAGTGTAGATTACAGTTTCAGGAGTGATGTGTGAGTGTACAAGAAAGGATTAAGACAGCCAAAGATGTGGAGGTGATATTTAGGTCTGGGGAGGGGTGTAATATCAATAATGATAGACAGGAATGGACAGAGGAGAGTGTACAGGAGTCATGTCCGAGAAGTGAGGATTAGTGGGACTTGTTATAGAAATGAGCTAGTGTATATGACTATTAAATTATTTCAGGAAATTGAAACGTATACTAAATATTAATTAAAAGAAAGCTTTAATCAATACTTCCTATATTTCGGCAGTGTTACATTGCCATCTTCATGGGAACATAAAACTATGATATGTGCATGCAGGCACTAACAACGAGCAATTGATGCAGAAGAGAGAGTAACTAATGTTGTTCCTAGAGTCCTAAAGGTGTCCCGTAGCAGACTAAATCGGGTTGTCTTGACTGCTGGGCTGATGTTCTCATGATACAAGCTTCCCAAATTCGGGGCAGTCTCATGTACCCAAATTTTTTGAGGTTTGGGAAGTTTTTTTAGAGCTGAGGCTGATCCCATGATCATTTATATTTGCTGCGGTGCAGTAAAGTGACCTTCTTCCATCGTATTCTGTGGCGTGTATTCAGAGCATGGTCCACAAGCCCAGAATGGCTGTATTGGTGAAACCGGGTGTTTGAATATCCTGATATTAGCTGTCCTGCCTGTTTGGCCATAGTAGGACAGTTTACAGCTGCAAGGGACCTGGTATACTCCAGGTAGGTCTTTGGTGGAGCAGATAAGGGATGTCAATTTCTTATATAGTTTGTAACAGGCTGTCAGGTCAAATTTTTTTTTAGGATTTTGATTAACTTCTCAGAGGTGCCCTGGATGTAAGGAATGGTAATACATTTAGTGTAATCTTTGTTATGAGGGGGGGGGGTTGTGGTTAACTGGTTTTAATATTTTTTGGGTGTTGTAGCCATTGGCTAAGAATGTGTTAAGGATGTTGGTTCAGTTCAGTGGTTAGGGCAGGCACTAACAACGAGCAAATGATGCAGAAGAGAGTAACTAATGTTGTTCCTAGAGTCCTAAAGGTATCCCCTAGCAGAAGAAGTCCCACTGTTACACCGAATTGTGGTTGTCTCGCTGTTGTAACAAACTTCGTTTGTGTGCTCTGAAGATGCTGGATATAATACCAGTGAAATATTAGCTTTTCAGTTAATAAATAGTTATTTTCTTTTCAATCTGTGTTCACATCAATACCATTAAAATCCAATTCAACATGTGTGACGAACACATAAGCCTTTCCACACGGTCAAACCTCAACAAATTTGGGAAGCTTGCATCATGAGAACATCAGCCCAACAGCCAAGACAACCCAATTCAGCCCACTAGGGACGAGTGGCAGCCAGTGAAATTTTAAATGGGGGTGCTGCCTATTCAAAATTTAAAAAAAAAATGTGTTTTTTCCTAATTAGTAACCAATTTATTAATAAATTGGTTACTGATTAGGAAAAAAAGAATTATGAATTTAAAAGACAGCTGGTTTGGGTGATTTATAGGCTCTCTCGATGAGGTCTCAAGATAATAACAATCAGGGTGATTGAGATTCATATGGTGTTGTAAAAATTCACATTTCCAGAAAGAGGCAGCCAAATTTTAATGCTTGAATTGCTGTATATACAAGTCTGATTCTAGTGAACTCTGCAGTTAGTGTCAGTGACATGGAGAGCAAGTGCAGATTTATTAGATTCCAAATATTTGATATGTTTTTGGCATTTCAGATTGTAATCTTAGCAGAATGGCCCATCTGTTCAAAATAAAGTTGACAGAAACAAGAATAGGGGAGGTGAGTTATCTTGAGTGGACGATAGAAAGGAAGGCAGTTTCTGGAATGGCTTGAAGGTAATGTAGGTAACTTTAAAGAACTTGTACTGTCAGTGGCGGCTCATGGCTTGAAATTGTGGGGGGGGGGGGTGCTGCAACGTTCGAAATATACATACACACTGTAAGTAGTGTATATGTGTTTGGATAAAATATTAAAATTTTGGTAAAAATTAAAAAAAAAATTAAACATGAAAAAATATTATTTATTATCGATAAAATTATACAGTTTAGTAGTATAATTCAAAATTACTTAAAAATAAAATCAATTCCTTTAATTGTAATTAAAGGAATGGATTTACAATTTTTAGACATTACAATTAAATCCTTTAATGTCCAAATATTTAGAGAGACTGAGTAAACATGGTAAGCACTACGAACACTACTACTGGTGCAAACTGCATATAAACAACCGTGGAACTGCGCACCGGACAGTACCGCATTACGCTAATAGCTTGCATCTCGCTATGACGTGCATATGCTTGCGCATGCAGCAATATGACGCTGTGGTAAACACAGTGCTGCTAGCGTTCTTCACCCTCCTAAGTTCTACAAGATGGGTTTTTATTATTTTTTATACAAAATAAGAGAATTGTATAGGATTGTTGATGATAAAATTAAATATTACAAGCAAATATAAATAAATTAATAAATATATTTATATATCGAGAAACATTGTTGGTGCTACAGTTCCGCAGTGTCTATGCACGAGACGCCCCTGTGTACTATTCACTTGGATCTCCTTTAAGCTAGAGTATAACAACTCTTTTAACAAATGATTGTGATCTGGTTGAGGAATAATATTTATTTAGGCTTCTTTGAATTGGAAACTTGGTCACATCCATTAGCAATCATAGATTTTTATTTTGTTTAATTCCTCCACTAGAAGGGATTCAGTAGAATAGATAGGCATTGTCAGAACTCATACGCATAGATCACTATCTTCTGTGACAAATGTGTCTGCCACTAAAGGAAGGTTTCCAATAGACAAAAAAATTTGTCACCTTTAGGGGTGGGTTATTAAAGTATTCAGGAAGGGTAGGCTGACTTCCATTCAGTGGTAATCATGATATGGTTATGCATTGAGTTTATTTTACTTAGAAACTAGAGTATTTTAGTCTCTGGGTGTGACCCTATTGCAGAGATGCCATCCACAAAACAAAGCCAAATATAATGTGGAGAGAATACGGTACTAAAAAGTTTGCTTTCTAGGTGTTCCATAAAGAGTCTGTTAATGAAAGGAAATGGAATTTATTGACCTAAGAGATAATTACTTTAAACAGCATGTGATGAAGGGATTTAAGAGTGCTGGATCTGATGATAGCATCTGAGAATCTGTCCAAGATTGCTAAACCTGTAAATTTCAATTAAGGTGTACACAGACACACAGAAGAAGAATGTGTTGTGGATGATATATAAAAAGAAAGATGAGCAGGGAGATCAAAAGCCGTAAAAGGCACTTCAACAAGAAAGGTGATTGGCATAGTAAAGAAGGCAAAAATCTGATTATGTGAATAAATTTGCTTAGCAGGGCAAAGAAAATGACAAACTTTTTTTTTTTTTGTTATATGGCAAGTAAAAGAAAGAATGCCTATGAAAAGATACTTTTAATGAGTGTATGATAGGTAGGTAGCTAAGGAGTAGTAGACAAAATAGTTGAGTTACTGCTTTGCAAAGTGTTTATCATCCAGATGAAGATGTGAGAACTGATATGGGAATAGATGTTGATGAATTGGAAGTACTAAGGATATTGCAGAATCTCAGTGGGAGTAGATCAGTGGTGGCTGGTGAAAATTTTAAGTGGGGTGCTGCATATACAAAAAAAAAAAAAACTTTTTCTAATCAGTAACAAATTTATTAATAAATAAATATACATATTAAAAATATTTCATTCTTACCATGAACAAACACCAATAATAAAAGTTTTGTATCAATAGCAACGACGAGTGCAAACGAATATCGACGTTAGATCGCAGTGCATTTGTTTCGTGTAACGATAATTGAAAAAATATAAATCTTTTCATATTTTTAACAGTGACACTCATCATAATTCAGCCTTATATCTATAATAAATAAATAATTATGTTATTTTAACAAAATAAAATAAGATTTACAAAAAAATAGTTCACCATGAACACGCACCAATAATAACATTTCATATCTCACAGAAATGAAGAGCGCGGGCATAAGATACACTGCCCAAGCAGCATTGTATCTAATGACGTAACGTGGAACGACAGCTAACAAATATCGGCGTTAGATCGCAGTGCATTTGTTTCGTGTAATGATAATTGAAAAAATATTATTCTTTTCATATTTTCAACAGTGACACTAGTCATAATTCAGCCTTGTATCTATAATAAATAAATAATTATGTTATTTTAACAAAATAAAATAAGATTTACAAAAAATAGTTCACCAGGCACATGCACCAATAATAAACGTTTCATATCTCACAGAAATAAGGCACGTAAGCATACTAAAAATACACTGCTGTTTGAGCAGTTACAGTTGGGAATGACAAGAGCAAACGAATATCGGCGTTAGATCGCAGTGCATTTGTTTTGTAATCTAAAGCGTTAATCGAACAATTCCAATTATTAATTATTCAATCATTATCAAAATATAAGCTGTAACCTTTAACATATTGTAAGCATTGTTATTGTTTATAAACACAAACAAAATTTAATATTTTCCTTGGGGGTGCTGCAGTGTCGCAGTGCTTATGTACGGGCCACCATTGCTAGGAACAACTTTACGTTGCTCTCTTCTGCCTCATTTGCTTGTTGTTAGTGCCTGCATGCACATATCATAGTTTTATGGTCCCATGAAGATGACAATGTAACACTGCCAAAATATAGGAAGTATTGATTAAAGTTTTCTTTTTAATTAATATTTAGTATATGTTGTAATTTCCTGAAATAATTTAATAGCCATGTGTCACGAACATATAAGCTTATCTACGAGAAGAGGTAGTGTATATGTTTACAAATGCTAGAAGTATTCAAAACAAGGGGAATGAAATTGTACCACTGATAGTTTATTCGCCCAAAAATTGTTGGTATAAGTGAGACAAGGATGACATTCTGATAGGAAGAGAGATGGAGGGATATGTAGTCTTTCACGAAGAGAAGACAGAGCAAAAAGGGAGGAGGAATGTTATTGAAGATGACAGCAGGGTTGTGCCCATCTAGGGTGGAGATGCAAGATTCAAATACTGACAGTGGTTTTGAAGCAGCATGGTATAAAGTGGAGGTAGACAGGATGAAATTTTTAGTAGGGTGTTGCTATAGACCCTGTAATGTGGAAAGCAGTGAGAAATGTTTAGACAAATTTGCTCTGGCTGGTAAAAAACGATGGATCATTATGGGCAATTTCGTGTAATATCAACTGGAATGAAGAGACAGCATCAGGAACCAAAGAGAATGAATTTATTGATTTTTAAAGGGATAACTACCTTAATAAGTATGTAACAGAGGCCATACGTGGATCAACAGTTTTGGATTTCATCATCTCATCAGAAGATATTGTAAATGAAGTGTCACATCTTCCTCTAGTTGGTGAAAGTGACTATGAAATGAACACTTCGGTGGTGGCCAGCCATATCAGGACCTTTGTGAGAAAGGGTTATGTGTGTGTAACTATAAGGTAGTGATTATGATAAACTCGGAGGCAGCTTGTAGCGATATCATGGAATGAGGAATTGCATGGGAAGGAAATCTACGCAGGAGGTATCTGGCAGAGGCAATGACAGTTTATTCCAGGGGCCAGGAGATTAAATAAGATAGGTGTAAAATGAATGAGTGAAGAGGTGAAGCATGCAATCGGGAAGAAAAAGGTATTGTGGAGTGGCACAAGATGAGTAGAGATAATCAGTTACATGAGGAGTACAAAGAGCAAGCAAGGATGGCGATTCACTTAGTGAGGATAGCAAAAGTGCAGTATGAGTAGCATTTAGTAAATGATGCTAAAAGAAATCCTAGGGTTTCGCCAGTAGAAGGAAGATTATGGGAGCACGATGTTGGTCATTGATAATGGAAGAATGATAAACATAGAGGAGAATAGAGTAGAAGTGTTAAATGAGCAGTTCATTAAAGTATTTCATCCTTGTGATTCTAACATAATGCAGAACTTGAGAGCAATGGGAAATAGAAGAGGAATCGCTAATGGTGAGTGAGCAGGAGGTATATGAGAAATTGAGTAAACTTGATGTCAACATGGCCATGGGACTTGAGGGAATGTCCCAGGGAATTAATAATAGCTTTAATGTATGTTTTTAACATGAGTTTTAGATTAGCCCAGGTTCCAAAGGAATGGAAAGATGGCAAAATTGTTCTGCTTCAGTAAGGCTTCAAATTATAGGTCAGTCTGCTTGTCTGGAGTTGTGGTCAAGGTGTTGGAGAAGCTAGTGAGGACAAGGATTCAGAACTGGATGGACAGCAGTGGAATTTTCTTTAATAACTGCATGGGTTTGCTAAGGGAGAATCGTGTTTTAGCAATCTGCTTACTTTTTATAAAAAGGTGGGATTTGTTAGTAGATTAGTGAATTGGACTGGAGATCGACTGTCTGATAGGCATCAACAGGTTGTGTATAGAAGAGTGATATCGCAGAAGAGGAAATGGCAATATACAGTTGTTTGCAGATGATGCAAAGTTGGAGAGAGTTATGAGAAGTAGTGCAGATGTTGTAGAAGACCTTCTACAACATGGTTTAATTTAGATCTTGCAAAGAAGATTTAAATAGACTGTCTGAATGAGTGAGTGTGTGTGGGGATGTCAGTTTAATGTTGCAAAGATCGGATGCAGAGTATAGGATTGGTGGGGATATTTTGGAGGAGATGAAGGATTTGGGGGTAGTGGTAGATAGACTTGAAATTTCATGGTCATTTTACTTAAATTGTGAGGTGATACAGAGACCACATTATGGGAATGATGTGGAGAACACTGACATGTAGAAGTTGGGATGTTTTGATTCTGTTGTAACAGGCTGCATATGGATTACTGTGCACAGATTTGGTCACCGGATTTACAAAAGGATGATGAGATGTTAGAGGATCCAGAGACGAAGTTGGTTTCTGATCTCTGGAATGTGAGGACAGATTGAGAGAATGCAAATTACAGAGCCTAGTGGATAGAAGGAAGAGGGGAGATATGATTGAGATGTATAGGTTGGTCAGGGGTAATTAACAGATGAGATTTTTCTTAGAATATCTGGAGACTGGGCAGAACAAGAGGCCATCCCTGGAAGCTGTATAAAGTGCGTGGCAGGGAACAGATTATTAACATAGAGTGGTGGGTGATCGGAATGCATTGATTGCTTGAGAGTGTGGTAAGCGCAGGGACGGTGAATGAATTTAAGTCTGTACAATTTTCATTTTCAACTCTATTATCTCTCAGTCTGATCTGAATTTGTCATAACTTTTGTTATTATTATTATCATCATCATCATCAACAAACCTCCATGGAGTCGCGATGATCCTCTTGACTCCATGGAGGTCTTTTTGATGATAATAATAATAAAAGTTATGACAAATTCAGATCAGATTGGGAGATAATGGAGTTGAAAATGCCAATTTCTATATTTATTGTAGATGATCAGTTAGCACTTGCATTAGTAGACATTTTGGCTAAATAAAGATTATTGGTTAGATTTATGTTTAAAAAGAAAGCAGTTTATTACAAGGAGTGGTCAGAAAGTAATGCCTCTCTTTTTTTTTTTTTTTTTTTTTTTTTTTTTTTTTTTTTTTTTTTTTTTCAGTTATGGCAGAAAGCTTTACATTCACTGCATGGGCAGTACTGTTCTCTTGTTCCACAACACTGAGTGGTGCTGTGATCGGTCACACAAGCATGACACACAGTTCAAAATGGCAGTTGTTATAGATGCATATATGAAACACAGGGAAGGATGATTGAATTCTGTAGAAAATGAGACATCTGATGGGAATTCGTATCCATCTGAAAAATATGTAGGGAAGGTGGACTTTTGGAGAGCAGTGCCATGATCAATTTAGAATAGTACATGGACACGAAGGCACACACTTTTCCATGAAAAACATAGGTTAATGCAGATTTTTTTTTCACTAAGTTGTTTTGTCATTCCCCTTCTAATGGATGTCAAGGTAGCAACAGTTAAGCAAAAAAAGCTATTTATGGGATGCAAAATCTAAGTCATATGCAGTGATATAATCTGTAAACATATATCTGAACATCAAGACCATATCCGGCTTATCAAACCTCACAAATCTGGCCTGACACAACATGGAATTGAAGTCACTAACTACAGGATCCAATGGGGAAACACCCAGCTGCTGCATAGATCCGTATATAACTGATGGAAGTTTTTTCACTTGGCTATGCTACCAATTATATATATTTGGTTTAATCCTTTATTCAAGTGTAAGCAAACTAAGTTTGCACCTGAAGTATCTTCAGGATGACTGGGGCAACTCATGGCAAAGGTGGACTGACTTCTCATCACTTGCCTTAGTATCCCATAATGTAATGCACATCTCCTTGCAGACATGCATAATGCTATGCATTAAGGGAAGGGTCACTACCCAGATTGGTTCCCTGTTTTATGTGCGGGGTTACCTCTCCAAAAACTTGTGATCACCCAACAATGAGTGACCCAAAGGATCTTTTAACTCAGTGTGGTTCCACTCAGCAACAGGCTCACCTGTCACCAAGAACTCTCAGCATTGGCTCTACCAAGTGGCAGGCCCACCCCACCACTGAGCAGAGCCGCTCATATCATCTGAGGGTCAACTGCCAAGATGCATTCAGTTAAAACTTCATTGGCTATGGCATTGCCATTCATTACCCCTAAACCCAAGGTTAACAGCAACAGCTGGATCTCAGTTAAAACTTCATTGGCTACAGCATTGCCATCCATTACCTTGGACAGCAACTGCTTCCCCGGAATCAAGTCACCAACCGGTTTCGACCTTTATGGAGGTCTCATCAGTGGGAGCCAGACCCAGAGGTGGGGATAATAAGGTGGAAGTAATGGAGAAGTCATATATCTTTATATGAGTTGCCAAAAGGTGTCGCAGCTTATTATTAAAATTCTCTGGATTAGAGATAGTAGATGAAAGTTTTTTTCACTTGGCTATGTGACACCTTTTGGCAACTCGTATATGGAAATGCGACTTCTCCATTACTTCCACTGTAGTATCACCACCTCTGGGGCTGGCTCCCACTGTGCTTTTGTGTGGAAGTGGTTGTGACAAACTGTAGCCAATGAAATTTTAACTGAGTCTCGGCTATTGCTGTTTCTGGATCTGGCTCTCACGGATGCGCTTTTGTGCGGAACTGGTTATGGCAAGGCTGTAGCCAATGAACCGAGGCTCGGCTATTGCTGTTTTCGGGTGTGGCTCTCTCACAGATGTGCTTTTGCACAGAAGGGGCGGTGCTTTCCCTGAGATATGAGCAGTTCTGCTTGGGGGTAGGGTTTTGCCTGTCTCTGAGTGGGGGCCACCGCTGAGATTATGGCTCTACTCAGTGGTGGGATGAGCCTGCCACTGGGGTTGGCCAACGCTGAGTTAAATGATCGCTCACTGTTGAGTGATCGCACAAGTTTTTGGAGCTGTAACCCCACACTTAAACAGGGAAACTGGTCTGGGTAATGAACCTTCCTTTGATGCAGCGTTTCCCAAACTTTTCCGATGACGGAATCCTGAAATTTTCATGGGACACTTTGGTTATTTAGTAATGTATTAATTAATAATTAATCGTTAATTTAGCTGATTTATTATTTAATAATAGATCATTAATTAATAATTTATCAATTAAACATAAACATCATTAAATTAATTTGTGCTGATTTTCATTGACCATATCCCATTCTGATCACCAAAAATTTATAATATTATAAGTACTTACGAGTAAATGCAGACTTTTTTCCCCCTGTGTGCTGGAAGTTTTCCCCTCCTTCTGTACATCCTGGAAATAGCTTTGTAGGCTGGTGGTTGATGACTCACTATCTGTTGCATCACAAACACCTTCATAAGACACTTCTTAATACCAAAATTAAACAAAGTCCCTTGTCTCTTATTCATATTAAAATTTAAATCTGCAGGCCTATTACTTTCAAAAAATCACAGCACTACAGTTTTTGAAACTTTCACCCTACGATACGAACTTGCGAAGAAAGTATTTAGTGTTACTAGATTTGAGAACTGGATACAGACTACCTTGATCTTCAATTTTAGTGGAAAAATTTTCTTTATACTTCGTTGCTGATTGGTTACTAACATTTGCAACACACATTATTTTTTTAAGTTTTGAGAACAGAGGATATGCTTCCCATTGTAGTAATCGGTTTGCAGGCAATTTCTATGATCGGTCATAAGCAACGGTATTCTCTTTCCTGATTGTTGAAAGATTTCGATGTGTGAAAATTAACGATAATTCATGAATATTTCCATGTTTAAAAATATACCGCTTGGTCACTGACATTTGCTACACAGATGTCATTTCCTTCAGTTTTGAGAACAGAGGATATGCCACCCATTGTTATAATCTGCTTGCAGACAATTTTTATGACCAGTCATAAAAAGCGGGATTCCCTTTCCCCAAATGTCGAAAGGTTTCGATGTGTGAAAATTAACGATAATTCATGAATACTTTCACGTTTAAAAATACACGGCTTGATTACTAACATTTGCTACACAGATGTTATTAGGCGTTCTGGGTCTGAGCTTTTCGACATAATCACGAATATTATTCTCCTCAGAATATTTCCACTATGAAATATTTACTCATGAAAAATGCTTAGAAAACTAAAATGACAAATTCCAAGAGAACTTCTTGCAGAACACTTATTCACCTTCCACGGAACCGTTTGGGGAAACCCTACTTTAATGCATAGCATTATACACAGTGCCGGCGCTAGGGTCTTTGGTGCCCACATGCAATTTCTATCTAAGCGTTCCCTGTAACTATCCGGGCATGCATGGTTTTTTTACGATAATAAAAATTTAAATTATTTGAAATTTAAATAAATTTTGACAGAACAGCCACATGTTGGTTCGCTACCTGTAACGAACAGGGGGTGTTGACTAGGCATGATAATCGTTAAAAACCCGAATATTAAAAAAATTCTCAAATTTAAAGCAAATTTTGATAAAGCCACTTCACTTTAATCATTGAATATAATGATGCAGGGAGTACAGCCGTCTCACCGACCCGAATCGCTAACAAAAAATTAAAATTTATTTGAACTAAAGTTTAAAATTTTTTTGCATTTTACAAGTTACTAAATTCTTAGTAACTTGTAAAAAGTTTTAAATAATTTTTATAAGTGGAACTATCTTTTAGGAAAATAAAAGAAACTCAAGATAGATGAGGAAATAAGAAAAGAATTCAGAAATAATTAGAACATGTAATAGAAGTATTCGAAAAATAAAATCTTCACAGAATAACAGAAAATAAATTAAATTACATAAATATACTTGAAATTTTTTAAATTCAAATTTTAGGGTGTTTGATTTCATATTCACAAAATTAGAAATAATGGTCTTAACGTCTAATTCCGCACATATATCATTTTCAACCTATTAACGCCAAACTAACAAGCCTATTTTGTGACATACTTGTTCTTAAATAGGTTATCAATTTCAACTTGGAAAAGGAACGTTTTCCGCTCGCTACACTTAACAGGTAAGTTTAATTGTATTCTTAAAGCAATTGGAAAGTTAGGGAAAGATAAATTATTGAACAGAATAAAATTAAGAATATCGAAAGAGTTCTTAATATTTAAATTATCCTTCTGAAAAATATCCCGGAAAGCACATAACTCGTCATATAGTTCTATTGCGTTTTACGTCTTTATTGTCGCCGTCCTTCAAGAGAATCTCTAAATCGTCACAATTTTTTCGTAAATCTTCGTTGTAGTAATCTATATAAGAAATGGAAAATATCATAATATGATTTTAGTTGTTCAAAACGTTCTATTAATGAACACATTGCAGCGTCTAGAAGTGTATAAAACACATTCACTCTAATTTATCATCTGGCGATTGTGGTGTTTCGTAATGATGCTCGTAGTCAAATTGCCGTGTCTTCTTTCGTCATCAACTTCCGCACCAGTTTTAAATTCTTGTTCTCCATCTACCTCTTCACTCAGTTCTTTTGCTGTTTTTAGAACTTCTTTAAAATTTGTATCTGATCGATACTCTTGTAAGAATATTTTTAAGTTTTCGATAGATTTTAAAGCAAGTGTAATGTTCATATTTTTGTCTTGAAGCATTTTACTCACAGGTTTTATTCTGTTAAATCATGCCAAGTTATAAGAGCAAATAAATTTGTAGTTCTTTATTTTAGCACATAATGTTTGTGCTTCATGCTGAGTTTATTAAAATTTTCATTACTTAAAATTTCAAAAAGTGCATCGTAAATTTCTCCTAACTGATATCGTAGAGGGCGGGTTGCATTAATTTTACTTTCCCATCGCGTTTCTGATGGCTGTTTCAATGTTAAATTTTTTACGAATTTTAAAAGGATTGCAAAACGTTTGTAAGAGATGAAAAGAAATTGAATATTTCTTGAATAATTACAAAGAAACTCATTGTATCTACATTCACTATGGCTGCATCGTTAATGATTAAATTTAGAGTATGAGCAGCAGCACATGGCACGTGAAAAGCTCGAGGATATTTGTTCAAAAGCAAATTTTGAGCCCATATTTTTTCCCTTTCATATTTGTCCCATTGTCATACCCTTGACCTCGCATGTCTTCAATGGGAATGTTCCATTTTTCCAGTTGTTCCATTATTGTTGCACATAAACCACTTCCTGTGGAATCTGATATATCTGCAAAACCTAAAAACTTTTCCCTGATCTTGACAATTCCATTGTCACCGGAAACAAAGTAAATAATAATGGTCATTCGTTCTGTTTTACTTGCATCAGGTGTGCAGTCTAAAATTATGTAATAATATTTAGATTTTCGAATTGATACTAAAATTGTATCCCTGATTACGTTACTTAAAGTTTCCAATATTTCATTTTGACTGTCTTTACTCAAATAGTGTGCTCTATTGTTTCGTTGCAGGGCCCTTTCAACGTGATTTTCCATAACGGGATCAAACTTCGCAAACAGTTCGACTAATTTTAAAAAATTACCGTTATTCCTTTCATATAATTTATCAGGTGATCCGCAAAAAGCTAAATTTTGGCTACCAAGGAATTTTATAATTTCACTGAGGCATTCTAAAACACTCGTACAATGTTTCTATTCCATTTCATACATTCTTTGAGTCTGGAAATATAATAGTAGTTTTGTTTTTTAAATTTTTATCAAGTTTCTTCCATTTTAAGAAAATTTTCATGTGAGTTAAACTAGTCTCATGTCTATGCAAAGTTGTATTTACATTTCTCCAATCGTTATTACCTTCTACAAGACTACTTGATTTAGTACATGCGAAAAGTTTGCAACAAAAGCAAAAACCAGAATTTAAAGTTTCGGAATAATTGAGCCATGTTCTTGGCACAAGCCGCCCGTTTTCCATTGTTCTATTATAATACGTGTCGCCAAAGTTATGACCATATGTATCGCTTGGATATATTATATTTTTCTTTTGAACAGGCCCCATTTCAATTAAAACAACTCTTAATTTTTCATCAATATTTCCCCATTCACCTGGATCTTCTAAATTTACAGGGACTAACAATGTGTTAGTTTCGTGGTCAAATACAACTAAATCTTCTCGTAACTGTTTTTCACTTAAATCATGCGTCTTGTTATCTTGTTCAATAGTTGCAATAGTGCTTTCATGCAAACTGGATGATGTGCATGGTTCATCAACTCTGATTTCTGATGTATTGAGTTGGTTACAGTCTGCATCAGAATATTTTAACAAATTCATTAAGAGTCCCAGTTTGTTTCTTGATATCTGCTTCTTTTGCAGCATGACGCTTACGATTTTGTGCATGATAACTTTTTTAAAATTTTGATTCCATTTCTGTTTTATACACACGAAATTATTACACAACACGACACAGAGACGAAATAATAGTCCGCACTGCGCTATTGTCAGTAGCCTTCTGAGATGCGTACCATATGACTGGTTTACCTAGCAACAAATGTTTTGTACGAAAATTCGTTTCAGCGCATGTTCTCCGTTTCACTTTAGTTAGACTGCAGTAGACACAACATTCTGCAGGCAAGCGTCTGCTCTCGCTGCAAAATTGCAAACAGCAGGCTGATCAAGAGGCAGCAATATACAATTTTTTAAAATTTTTAGTCGGTGTATCCGGCCTTATTTATTTTAATATTGATCATTCTAAGAATTTTTTGTTTTTATGATAAAAATTTTGTTTCTTAAAAATGAACTTATGAACTGTGCCCTGGCAGGCGGCGGTGCCTGCATGCCTGCTTCTGCCGGCCCTGATTATACATGTTTGCAAGGAGATGTGCTTTGCATTATGGGATTCTAAGGCAAGTGATGAGAAGTTATACCACCTTCCATGAGTTTCCCTAGTCCAGAAAATACTTCAGGTGCAAACTTTGTTTGCTTACACTTCGATAAAGGATTAAACCAAATATATAATCCATATAGAACTGTTGCCAGCCTGGTTGGCCGAGTGGTTAGTGTACCCATTCTCCAACAAACAGGTTTGAATCCTTCCATGGACATATGTAAAAATAATCATATTTTAAAATTCTGAATATTTTTACATATTGTTTATGTAGAATGTTTATTAGTTTTCGTTTTATAACATGCATTGTTGGCACTTGCGATGTACCCGTTATTGAAATTATTTTGTCAAAGTGATATATAAAGCAGTTAAAAATTTATATACTTACCGGATTTGAATAGTTGTGTTACTTTAAACAATTTTCTTGTATTTTAAATTATTAAGTTGTGTTTTATGAAGACATTCTCTTGTCGCTAACTGAGACAACGTGTCGGCCATTATACCTAGTTTCTCGCTTGCCACTTTCCTGGAGTGTGCATGCTCATCGATAAGTTTGATGTGTGATTGACAGCTGAGAAGGAGAATGTTTGGTATCAGGGTAACGGAGAGTAAACAAGACAGCGTTCGGGAAGAAAATTAGAACACAAGCTGGCAGACATTTAGATTCGGAGGAAATTGAGTTTTTTTATGTGACAGTCGGAGAAAAATTAATAGTATATTCCGAAAAAGGAATTGTGGAACTATGAAGTTTCAAAGTGGAATAAGTAGTGATAAATAAAAGAAAATATTGCTATAGATGTTTTAAAAGGAATATTTGAGGAAACGCTAATTGGAAAGTTAGTAGTAGATTTCGAAAAGGGAATCATTGAACTGTGAGTTTTTAAATTGGAAGAGTTAAGATTGTCAATAAGCATTAGTGAATAAAAGAAGAAATTGCTATTTACGTTCTAAAGGAAGTTTCAAGGAAACGCTGATTAGGAAGTTTCATCTATCATAAGGATGCCGAATCTAACTATTATTTCTATTGGAAAGGAGACAGAATTGTGTCAGGAAGAATTATTGTGTGCTACATGAGTGATGAGAAAGGATCCTATGAAAATGAAGAATAAAGTCATATATCTTTGGAAAAGGGCCTTGACAGAAAGAAACTGGCTATGAACATTTCGTCGTGAAAACAAAGTGTTTAGTCTAGTCTTAAGCGTAAGTTTATTTTTAAAAGGCCTTGGATCCAATTAATTCTGTAGTTAGTTATAGTTATGTAAAATTTGTTTGAAGTGTATATATATTGTTTTTGAAAGTTTATTTTTCACTTGGTTAGACTATAATAAATTTAGTTTAATCCTTTATCCAAGTGTGAGCAAACAAAGTTTGCACCTGAAAGTGTCTTCAGGATTGGGGTAAGGTGGTACAACACTGAGTTTCCCGGTGTTGTACCACCTTACCCCAGTCCTGAAGATACTTTCAGGTGCAAACTTTGTTTGCTCACACTTGGATAAAGGATTAAACTAAATTTATTATAGTCTAACCAAGTGAAAAATAAACTTTCAACATCTTTCTCTAAATCCAGAGTAATTTAATAAAAAGGTGGCACACCGTTTGGCAACTCATATAGGTTGAGATGACCTTGCTAATGCTTCTGCCTGGTATCTCCACTTGGGCCTGGCTCCCACTGAAGAGACCTCAATAAAGGTCGAAACTAAAGGTCGATACTGAGATAGGAGCGATGTTAGCTTGCTCCACCTTTGCAACGAGTTGCCGGTGTTGTACCACCTTACCTCAGTCCTGAAGATCCTTTCAGGCACAAACTTTGTTTGCTCACACTTGGATAAAGGATTAAACTAAATTTATAATATATTGTTTTTGTCTTATTAAATGTGTTTATTTTGTATTTTGGTCTTGAGTAAGGTACACTCAGAAATAAAAACACAATTGTTAGAAAAAAGGGATTAAATAAAAACTAATTAATAAATAACAATGGCACAGCCGAGGATTAATATTATGATAAAATCCTAACTATATACAATGGTGCTGTTGGTAGGATTAATATTAAATAAAATCTTTACAATATAATCTCCCATTTTTTTAATTGTCTGAAAGATGAATTTCATCACCTGGTATGATACCACCTCTCTGCTTATTGGGGGGAAGAAGTTCCATGTTTGGTTTCTAGAGCAGGGTTTCCAGACTATGTAAAAATAAACAAAAAAATTTGATAAAAAATGGCAAAAAAATTCTTAGTCCATCCATGGTATAAAATGTACTATAAGTTTATAATAACCTTCCGTAGGTGGAAACCACACACACACACACACACGTGTGCGCGCGCGCGTGTATATATTATACAAAGAAAGTACTGAAATTCTATTTCACTGACTTAACCTCAATTGTAATGATTGCCTCACAATTCCAAATGTGTGAGAAATTGTTATCCTTAATTGCATTAAATAAAGTTGTAATCTCTTATATTTTATTTTTAATAAATTTTAATTATTTTCAGCGCAATAGTTTTAATCCACGAACATGCGACTGTATACATAGAGGGATTCCAATTTAGTGCATGTGTTTGTACTGTTTCTTCATTCAATTCCTTATTGTTTGCTTTAAGTTTGGACTTTAATGGCTTTAGGGGTGAAGCAAGATGCTTTTCATATTCCCCGTCATCTGTTATGGCTACAGTGAGGGTAAAATTTTATGAGCAGTTTGCTCGCCCTGAATGGGCATGGAGATTATGCATTGCTACAGGTTGAAATGGCTTTTGGTCTTTTATGTTTGAATATATCCGTTGCCTTGTAGGCTACAGCTTGCTGAACTAGAATCGTTGGGGTGTTTGGACGTTTTTAGGAAAAACTTTGTTGCTAAAGATTGTAGAAAAGAGAAGAGATAAGGAATATTAGTATCTCGATGAACTTGATTGTTTCTGATGAACCATGGGCATTTAGAATCATTTGCAGGCACTTGTTTTGTACACGTTGCAGTTTGAGAATGTTAGTGTTGGAGGTATGGCTCCAGGCTGGAGAAGCATAAGTGACTATGGGACGAATCATCAGCTGGTATAAAAGCAATTTGATTCTGATGTTTAGCTTGCTATTCCTGTTAATTAGGGGGTAGATCTGGGCAATGGCTTTAGATGCCTTTGCACACGTAGTCTTGATGTGTTGGTTAAAAGTTAATTTTTTTTTGTCTAGCATGACACCAAGGTATTTTGTTTCTGTCTGCAGGGAATTATAGTATTGAATAGTAAGACATCTCCTGCAGGAGATACCGCTCTTTTGGGGATTCACTTGTAGTCTCCATTTGGAGAACTATTTCTCTAACTTTAGAATGTTTTCTTTTAGCTTTTTAGTAATTAGGTGTAACCAGAGAGATCTCTCTAATAATGCTGTATCATCTGCATATAAGGCCATGATGGATGACATTGGGTTGTGTGGAATGTCTGACATGTATATAGAGAATAGCAATGGAGCTAGCTGGGATCCCTGTGGTACTCTGGCAAAGATATGGCACTGGGATGAGCAGAATTTCAATATTATCCAACTCTTAGTCCATCCACAATACTAATATTAATGTGACATAGGCTTGCAGCTTTTTTTTTTTTTTTCATGGGTAAAATTTACATTAAAAATACAAAAATGAATGTGTGGTATGCACTTGTTGACATAGTAACTAAGCTATAGTTACTCAAAGTTAATTTTTGTTTTGCAGAGAAAACTATAAACAAAAAGTTATACAGCTTTGACCCTTAAGGGGTGCTTAAGGGTCAAAGCTGTATAACTGAGAGGAGACCTCCACATAGCCTTTAAAGGAATGCGGAGAACCGACCAGGGCTTCTGACCTAATGTCCAATCCTCACCTTCTCGTGGTGCACCCTGTTGGGTATCTACTTTGATACTGAACAAACGAGGATGGGCTGGCAATTTGGGATTTAGCCGACCAAATTGTATTCTTATTGGTTAAACCAAAATAAAAAATGATGGTACAACATGACAAAATTTCATGGCGGCTGGGGCGTCGCCCGGTTAAACAAGGCCCCCGTTGTTTTCGCCAGGGAACCAGGGCGACAGCGAAAAGTCAGCTACTGGAACAAATCTGAAAACAAACCCCAGCTCAACATCACCAGAGTTAAAGATCGGTACTATCAACGTAAGAAGCCTGAATGGCAAAGAAATGGAGCTAGCTGAGGAATTAGATAAGTACCAGATCGACATAATAGGGGTGACTGAAACAAAAAAAGACCAAAACTGGTGAGATCTTTCTGAGCAATAAATACAAAATGTTATATTCAGGCAATAACAATCAAGGAAAAGAAGGAGTAGCCATAGTATTCAACACAAAATACGAGGCTAATCTTCTTGAATGGCAGTCAGTCTCAAGTAGAGTAATGTGGGCAAATATGAGAATGGGGAACTCGACAATGAAACTTATTTGTGCCTATCATCCCACAGAAGGTTCTACTAAGGTAGAAGTGGAGGAATTTTTTGAGGCTTTAGAAAAAGCAACTGACACAATGAAAAAGGAAAAGTTGGTCCTTGTTGGGGATCTAAATAGTAGAGTAGGAAATGATTGTGAGACATACAAAAATATTTTGGGAAAATTTGGAGAAAAGAGCAAAGCTAATAATAATGGCAAATATCTGTTGGATTTCTGCTCAGGACATGGACTGGTTATTACTAACACCATGTTCCAACATAAAAATGTGCACAAATTCACATGGAGAGAAGAGGCTAGGAATAAGAAAAGTCTCATTGACTATGTTATTGTTGATAGTGATGTTTTCTCCCTGGTGCAGGACACCAGAGTGTCCAGAGGATTTGAAATTGGAAGTGATCACTATTTAGTCTTGAGCAGGATAAAATTGAATTTCATATTGAAAAGAATAACATGTAAGAAAGTTTTAAAGCGAATAAAAGTTGAGCAGCTCTCAGATGTAAACTGTAGACTAAAATACAGAAATATTATTGAAAAGAAAATGAAAGAGTTTGAGAACAGGAATCAAACCTTGGATATTCAGTGGCAAACTCTGAAGGAAACATTGATTGATTCTGCCAGAGAAGCATGTGGTGAGGTTGTGTGCAAAGATAAAAAAATCAGAACTCCCTGGTGGACACAGGAAGTTAAAGAGGCAGTGAAGGAAAAGAAGAAAGCATATCAAAAGTTCCTGGCAAATAAGTCAGCTTTTACTCTTACAGAATACAGAGACAAATGTAAGAAAGCTAAACAGTGTGTAAAACTAGCTAAACAAAAGTCATGGGAGGACTTTGGCAAGAATATAGAAAATAAATATCAAGACGGTGGCAAAATATTCTGGAGGTTGTTGAAGAAGCTTAGGAATGGAGGAAAGAGTGCTGTAAAAGGAATTAGAGATGATAAAGGTGAAATGAAAACAGGAGAAAAAGATATCCTTGAAGTATGGAGTAATTACTTTGAAAAACTGCTAAATGAAACAAGCAGTGATGACAGCACAGTGATAAAAAAACACTGACCAGGCATGCAGTCAGGAATACATATCCATACTTGAAGTAGAAAAAGCCATCAAAGGCTTGAAATGTGGAAAGGCAGCAGGAGTAGATGATATTCGACCAGAAATGCTGAAGTATGGTGGTATAAGAGTCTTACAGTGGCTGCACTGCATAGTTCAGAAAGCCTGGACAGAGGGACGAATTCCCGATGATTGGAGTAGAGCTCTCATAGTACCCATATATAAAAAGGGAAATAAAACTGAATGTGAGAATTACAGAGGTATTTCCCTACTGAGTGTTCCTGGCAAGATCTATGCAAGTATACTTGAGAAACGGTTGAGAAGAATTGTGGAAGAAAAGCTTGGTGAAGAACAAGCTGGATTCAAGCCAAATAGAGGCTGTCAGGATCAGATCTTCACTTTACGACAAATAGTCGAGAAAGCATGGGAATATAACAAAGATCTGTATTTAAGTTTTGTCGATTTGGAAAAGGCATATGACAAGGTGCCAAGAGAGAAGCTATTCAATACGCTGCAGTTATATGGTGTCAATGGGGCATTATATCAAGCAATACTTAGTCTTTATTTGAGTTGTGAGTCAGCAGTTAGAATTGAAGGAAGTACAGGAAGATGGTTTAATGTTAAATCTGGTGTGAGACAAGGATGTACATTATCCCCTCTGTTATTCATTATCTATATGGATCACATCATGAAGGAATGTGGTATTAAACCTGATATCAAAATTGGAGATGTTAATGTCAGCTCTTTGCTTTATGCGGATGATGTTATACTTCTAAATAAATCCGCTACAAGTCTGCAAGATTCTCTGACTAAATTGAATAGCTGTTGTAATAGATATGGTATGAAGGTCAGCAATAAAAAGACAAAGACAATGAAAATAGGCAGAATCATTGAAAATGTCAACTGTGTTGTGAATGGAGAACCTGTGGAACAAGTAAAACATTTCAGCTACTTAGGCAAAATTTTTACTGAAGATGGTAAACTAAATATAGAAATAGACAACAGAATCAGCAAAGCTGGTATCGTAGGAAGTCAATTGCATAAATTCATATGGAATAAGAAAGAAATTAGTCGGAACACTAAATTAGCTGTATACAAGACTGTGTTCAAACCAATTTTAACTTATGGATCTGATAGCTGGGTCAGAAGTAAAACACTTGACCAAAGACTAGAGACCGCAGATATGAGAGTCCTGAGAAAGATTAGAGGCGTGAACAGATGGCATCAATGGCAATATCATATTAAAAATGAGGATATTAGGAAACAACTTGACATTGTCAGCATCCAGGAATGCGTTAGCAGAGCTAATCTCAGATGGTATGGTCACTTAAATAGAATGTTCAGGAAAAGATTAGCAAAACAAGTGTTCTCTGCCAGGTTGGCAGGAAAACGACCCAGAGGAAGACCAAGATATAGGTGGATTGATACGGTACAAAGTGCCTTAGATGATAGAAATATAAGATCTGATAATATTGGAGTCTTGACAAGTAACAGACTGATTTGGAGGAAAATTGTAGATAGGAAGTTAGTAATGATGTAATTTTTTCATGTAGTACTGTCATATCCTGTACACCCCTTGAGGGTACATGGCAGGAATTTGATGATGATGATGATGAACTATAAACAACTGTTGTTCTGGTTGAATTACAGTGAAAGCAAATTTAAGGCATTTATATATGAGGAAAAATCCTGCCAAATTCATTTGAGAGAGCCTTATAAAGGTTGTTCATATTATTATTACTATTTCATGACACCTCCAAGGAGTCCAAAGACTCATTGAGGGCAGGCATCGACTCTACAGCTCTCTGCCTCCACCACTTCCATTCGTCACCAATGCCATCTTCTGCCTATCACCACTAGTATTCTTTTGTTTGTAAATTGTGTGTGTCCTGAAGGCGATTTGTCTGTATATCCTAGACAGGATCTGAAGATTTCTCCAGCCAAAAGTTAGCATTATTAATGACTTGGCTATGGAAACTAATAATTATCACTGTTTTTTTGAATGTTAGAAAATCATGTTTCCACAGCTTGAATGTCATGCAAAAATAGGATACCTTTTACATTTTGGGAACATTGTGCTAACTTCAGATGTCCATTTTTTGAATAGTTGGGTGCATAGCAAAAGGACACTTTTTATTACATTTTTTTTTTTTTTTAAGATAAGGCATTTAAACTCTGAGCTATATATGCGTGTCCAGAGCAAGCTTTGACAAACATCCATGCATTATGTGGGATTCAAACACACACAGCCTTCATAATAAGCAAGGCTGCTGCATTACTTCAACCTTAGTATCACCTCTGTGTCTGGCTCCCACTGATGAGACCTCAATAAAGGTCGAAACCGTCCGTAAGGATATGTGCTTTGCAATGGGGGATGCTAAGGCAAGTGAAAAACACACAACACTTTATAAATATAATCAAAAACATAACACTCGACAAAGACGACTTATTAGTCAGTTTTGATGTTTCTGCCCTTTTCACTAATGTCCCCATCAATGACACAATTCTCCTACTACAGAACAAATTTCCTCCCGACATTACGGCCCTCTTTGCCCACGTACTAAAGTCCGGTTACTTCGTGTGGCAAAACAAATTCTACCTACAAAAGGAAGGTACGGCCATGGGCTCACCATTATCCCCCCCAATCGCGAACTTCTATATGGAAACCTTTGAGCAAAGGGCTCTTGATTCCGCCATGCTTCGACCGACAATCTGGCTCAGATACGTTGACGACGTGTTCGCGATCTGGCCGCACGGCCGACAAACGCTTAACACATGCCTCAGCCACCTAAACAAACAACACGAACGCATACAATTTACCATCGAAATCGAAAACCAAAATTCGCTCCCGTTCCTAGACACACTAGTTAGACGTCTTCCTTCAGGCAATCTATCCTTCACGGTCTACCGAAAACCGACACACATGGGCCAGTACATACATGCGAATTCATATCACCACCCAGCACAAAAATATGGAGTCATAAACACCCTTAAAAACAGAGCCACAACTATTTGCTCTAACCAGCAGGCCCTGAAACAAGAACTAAAAATCATTAGTGACACATTCATAAACAATGGCTATAACAAAAACACTGTCAATAAAATACTCTATAAAACCACAACAAAAACGAATCTAGACTACAGTAAAACCATAGCCATCCCATACATTAAAGGGTTATCAGAAAAAATCAACAGAATCCTACAACATTATAACCTTAATGCCACCTTTAAACCACCCACTAAACTTCAAACCATATTCAGCTCCTCTAAGGACCCTCTCCTCCCATTAGCACATCCTGGAGTCTATTGCATCCGCTGCACCTGTAACTTACCGTACATTGGTGAAACAGGACGGACAATCCCTATACGCAAAAAAGAACACATTAGACACATTAAATATAACCATTATGGTGAAGCAGGCCTCTCAGACCACGCACTCAACACCTTACACCAAATCAACTGGAAAAGCACCTGCTCCTTATACCGCACAAAAACATGGTACGAAAGAAAATTTAAAGAATCCTGCGAAATCCTGATAAACCACCCAAATATCAACAATAAAGACGGTATGAAAATTCCAAGGATCTGGATGGCACACATTCAGCCAACCTAATATGAAAGATTCAACACAAGTCAGGACTCTAGCCAATCTGCTATTATTAGAAACCATTCCACTCCAACTGGCTGGAATGATGTTAATATAATGTTAATATATGTATATAGTAGACAACACAAATAATAGGACTTTAGCGTTGATGTATAATTTTTTTTTTCTTCTTCCACCAGAGGTCAGGCCAACAATTGTGGTAGCGGTTAGTCAGTGTCTTTAACGAACCAGTATGATTGTAGTATAGCTTGTTTCCTGTGTATATTTGTACGCTCCAGAAGATGACCTTGACATAAAGGTCGAAACATCGAATTGTAAAATTTTAGTAATAGTAAACTAAAGTTTTTATTCAAACACGGTAGTTGTCTCCATAATTTCCAAAAATGCAAGTGATGTGAAGTCATTAGCCTCTTTATACAAGTTGCCCAGTCCTGAAAATAGTTCAGGTGCAAACTTTGTTTTCTTACACTTGGATAAAGGATTAAACCAATATAATTTCTTGGCATCTTTAATTTTTAGGAACCAAGCTAATGAGGTGGGTAAACTGCACTGCCTTCACACAATGAAGTTTTTTTTTTTTTTTTCCAATATGCAGGATGTCTGAAGCAAACTTTCACAACCTTGTCTTCTTTCAATCTTAATTAGACAATTTATTTTACCAACTTCAAGTGTATGGATTTAACTGCAGGTTCTGACATCACTTTGAAACTTGGTTATTTCTGCAGTGGTTTCATATTTCATTGGTGATCACAGATTTTGTTTTTTTGCAGTATTCCAGAATGTGTGTGGAAAACACTTTTTGCTGCATATTGCAAACAACCTTTTTTTCCCCAAGAAAGAAGTCAGTTTTTATTAAGATCCATATGAAATGATCTTGAAAATCACAGAACAGCTATTGTTCAAGATTTCTATCATTTGCCATTTTATGCAAACAAAGTAATTGTTAATCTCTTCAATTGTAAAAGGGCTATAATTCACGATTTTCTTCATCTAAAGCAAAACAAAATATACTACATATGTATTTATAGTAAAAGATAAAGGAATTTTCTGATGGACCAAACCAGATGAGAGGTCATTTGAAATAAGCATGAAAATAAATTTATTGAATAGTAAGTAGGATGGTGGAAAATTTCAAAATGGAAATTTGGACAGCACAACATGATTGCTTCAGTGGCTCTGGTAAGTTTCGCTAATGAGGAAGAGTAAAATTCTTTGGATCATTGGAAAGGAAAGTGACAAAAACTGATTCTTATCGATATACTGTGTGGTAAGATGATAAAAACTCATTTGTGAAAATGCTCTGTAAAAATTTTAAAACTGATAAAATATTAATTAATATTTGTACTAAAGTTGCAGATTAAATCTGCAACTTTAGTACAACTGAGTAATAATCATTTTAAAATACTTGGGTGGATTTCTCTCCCACACAATGACCAGTCATCATGAATGCCAAGTTCGTGCTTAGAAATGTGTATACATTCATGTAAAAAGAATACACTAGAAAGTCTTACTAATAATACTATGGTATTGTATTTTAGACACAAGTAGGAGTGAGTAAACAGGATTTGAATTGGGAATGGTCATCATTTTAATCTGGGTGAGATAAAAAGTAATATCGTTCAAAAGAAAAAAAAATGTTGAAAATCTTCAAAAGAATCAAATTAAGCAGCTGTAGAATCAAATATGGAAATAATATTGAATAAATGTTACCGAAATATGGTTCTTGCTTTCATTTAAAAAGTGAAAGCAAGAACCAGACTTGGAGATTGAATGGCAGCATTAGAAAAACATTCTTTCTTAAAGCACATAAACTGTCCAAATTGGGGATATCCCAAATAAGGGAAATGAGTTTGTGACTCTCATACTTGGTTAGTATGGAGATTGTTCATTATTATTATTATTATTTATTATTATTATTCAGGCCTCCAAGGAGTCAAAAGACTCATCGAGGGAGGTCCTTCCTAAGACATAAAATCTGTCAAGACTCATCGAGGGGAGGTCCCCCCATGAGAAACACAAAGTCTATCATACCACTCTTTAAACTCACTGACCGTTCTCGCTCCCACCACTCCATCAGGCAATGCATTCCACGGCTCAACCACCCTCCACACAAAGAAACCACTCCTTACCGTCTTGCTCACAGTTTCCTTTCGTAACTTCCAGGGATGGCCTCTTGTCATCACTCCTTCCCGCTGTTCAACCAAGCAAAAGAACTCCCTAGTGTCAACCCTGTAACCACCTCTCAACAGTTTAAAAGTCTCAATCATATCACCTCTCCTTCTATCAACCAAACTCTGCAGTCCACATTCTCTCAGCCGATCCTCATAACTATCCTTGTACAGTCCTGAAACCATCTTTGTCATCCATCTTTGTATCCTTTCCACAGTTAATTTATCCCCTTCAAATCCTGGGGACCAAATCCGAGAACAATAGTCCAAGTGTGGTCTGACCAGAGACTTATACAACGGAATGATAACCCTCTTATCTCTGCAGGTCAGTGTCCTTCTCATAATAGCAGCAATCCTCTGTGTTACCTTCACCACCTTTGCAATATGTCCCCTACACTTCAGGTTTCTATCAATCATCAATCCCAGATCTCTTGTTTCCCCTACTTCCTCCAGTATAACTCCTCCCATAGAGTATGCAGCATCCCATCGATGTTTCCCAAACCTCAAGACTACATTTTGCTGCATTAAACTGACATCCCCATTCATTTGCCCATCTATCTAGCTTATTTAAATCCTCTTGCAGGGCTACCAGATCTGCACTATTACTAATAATCCTTCCCAGCTTCGCATCATCCGCAAACAACTGAATAACCCCCTGCAAACCACTGGCTATGTCATTGATATAAAGGTTAAACAATATAGCTCCTAGTACTGGTCCCTGTGGGACCCCACTTGTAACCCTCTGCCGCCTGGAAACTGCTCCACCATACACAACTCTCTGATACCTATCAGACAGCCAATTCTGAATCCAGTTGACCAATCTGACATCCAGACCCATGTGCTGCAATTTAAATATCAGCTTATCATGTGGCACCCTGTCAAATGCCTTTGCCAAGTCTAAGAAAATCGCAGTATATGCATTTCCCTCATCTAATGTTCTTGTAACTTTATTATAAAAGGCTAGCATATTGCTAAAACAAGAGTGTCCTTTCACAAATCCATGTTGATTCTCACAGATAACATTACCCTCATCTGCCCAATGCTGTATACGGTCCCTCACTACTTTCTCCAAGATCTTAACAACTACTGATGACACACAGACTGGCCTATAATTAGACACTTCCAGTCTGTTACCACCTTTATGCAATGGCACTATCTTACCTTCCTTCCATTCCCTGGGCACCTTTGCCAAAGCCAGACTTTCATTGAAAAGCCACGTTAAAGGCACTGTCAATTCCCTAGCACATTCTCTCAAAACTCGTGGTGAAATACCATCCAGTCCCACAGCTTTACTGACATCCAGAGTACTCAGTATCTGAAACACACTCCCCTCCTGTACCTCCAGACCTCGAACCAGTCCTATCCCTCTAGCATTAAAACTGACTCCTGTAGGATGAAATACTCCAATAAAGTGTTCATTGAACAATTCCACTATGTCCTCTGCATCAGTCACTCTATTCCCATTTTTATCCCACAATATCATTCTTCCACAGTCATTTCTCCTCCTACTGGCCACATAGCTAAAAAATTCCCTAGGATTTTCTTTGGATCTTAGGGCCAATCTCCTCTCATATTCCAGTTTCGCTTTCCTTACCACACTAGTCACTCTTTTGGCCTGTGTCTTATATTCCTCATGCATCTCTTCACCTGTCTCCTTATCTCTTCCATAGCCTCTTTTTCGCATGCAATTCCTGTTTAGTATTGTTTGTCATCCACTTTACTCCAAATTGCGTCTTCTTCTTCACTCGTGGTATACAACTTACCATTGCTGATAACAAATATTCTTTCACAATTTCCCACGCACTAGTGATATCCCGGCCTTCCAATTCCTCCCTCCATGAAACTTCCCGAAGTTGACGTCTAAGACTATTATAATCACCTGCCTTATAATTCCACATAAGTTCCCGTCTCTTTGATACTCCTGCATGTCTATTCATTTTCCAAGTCAACACAATATGGTCACTCTCTCCAACTGGTGGGAGAGACGTCAACTCAGTTATTATCAACTCTTCTGATGCTATTACCAAATCCAAAACTTTTGAACCTTTTGTTCCCTCTGTTACGTGTTGCCTAAGACATTTGTCCCTCAAGAATTCTAGAAATTCCATTCCCCTATTGCTACATGCATCTTCCTCTCTCCATTTTATACTACTGAAGTTAAAATCTCCCATAACAATCATTCTTCTTGCACTTGCCAAACTTAGCTGTCTATACATCTCCTGGTTCCCATCCTCTGTGCTCCTGGGTCTGTAGCAACACCCCACTAAATATCCTGTCTTGTCTACCTCTACCTCACACCATACGCTCTCAAAATCATTTGTCTCACTTCCTTCCAAATTCTCCACTCTTAGAGGACATAGGTCATCACTTATCATAAGCAGTACCCCCACCACCACGCTTTCCCCTCCTATCCTGACGAAAAATGCTATACCCAGCGACTTCTATTCCTGTTGTTATATCCCCTTCTGTCAACCACGTCTCAGTGATCGCAATAATTTTTGGCCAGGCTGATGCTATCTGTGCCACCAATTCCTCTCCCTTATTCCGGATACTCATGGCATTAGTATAAAGCATATAAATGCCATTTTTTCTATACCCAGCATTATCCTTTCTAGACCATGTTGACAGAAGTGATGTCTTAACATCAACAGAAGTTAAAGCACTTAGTGTGTGTGTATAAAAAACAGGTAAGAGAAAAGGACTGATGTGTTATTGATATTAGAAGAGTTTGTACCTTTTGAGAGTAGATTTAAGTAAATACCACTAGCAGCTTCAACAGTGTATGGTATATAGATATGCATGAGTTTCTTTTTTTTTTTTTTTATGACTCATACCATTAAAGATTGGGAACTTGCTGTACATTTATCTTTTTACCCATTGTATATAAGCTTTTACCATTCTCCTAATTCTGATGATAAGACTGCTAATCGTTTATCTCAATATCCATAATTCAAACTGGCTCTCCTTCTCTAACTTGATAGACCAAACCAGAAGAGAAGTGAAATTATTTTCTCAATAATGACCTAACACAAACTTCACCAACCTACCCAGAATATCAGATATCCTCATCATTGTCTCAACACATTATACCTTTTGTTAACTTTCTTCTTCCAAACATACTGTTCCTGTTAGATCTCTTTTTGGCAATTCACCATAACCTTGTTGATGTTTTTTCTGTACAGATTATTCTCCCAAACAATTCCAGCCATTTTTTCTCCATGGTATGAATGGTTTACTATATAAAAAAAAACTCATGGGCGAGCATTTTATTATTATTATTATTTTTATTTATTTCCTGATCCAAGGACTAGCTCGATAATAGCAAAATGTTCTTGTTGGAATGAGTATCTTTATTACCCACTCCACTCAGTTGTTCCCTTTAATTTCAGGAAATACAGGCATTGAGATTCAGGTGCTCAACATTATGTGGAAGAAGGAAGGGCCACAAGACGAGTTTGCGAATTATGTTCTTTGGCATTTCCAGTAATAGACAGACTAACTCTCCTATTGAAAAGGTCAATTTTCCCCATGTGTTGAGATTCGAACCTTCACTACTGAGAACGGCACCTGTCTAAATGATTTAAACTCTACTTAATTTTGTACTATACAGATAACGTTTCGGAAACAATTTAAACTACACAAACGTTAGGATATCATCATCACCGATTCAGAAAATTCGCGCTCTAAGTACGTCCCACCACTGGTGTTCTAACTTCTTAAAGCTACTGTTATTAATGTTAGGTCCTGTGCTGTAGTTAATGATGTATACAATACAAAGAGACTCCTTTATGTAAGGCTTCAACTAACAGCTACCATGCATCTAAGATTGAGAACATTTGTAATTCATAGCTTTATTCGTGAAATATATATGTTGAGATACTTTTAAATTATATAGTTAATAGATCAGGTTGCTCCAGTGTTTTCATGATCTGATTCAAATTGACACGTATTTGCTTACCTCGGTGACCTTCGTTGCGCCTTTTTTTTTTCTGTTGATTTTTGTCATTTTCAATAAAAAAAAAAAAAAAAAAATGTGTGAAAATATTTCGTTTCCCTCTTGTTGATAGGTGTGTGTGCAGCTGCATAAGTTTCTTGGAGTACACACGTAGTTGCTACTAGTAAGTCGCCACTACTATGTAGTTGTAACTAGTAAGTTAACTGAGTAAACCGACCCAGTGATTGCCTGAAGGATGAAGTCGGCCGGACGCCGTAACTTCTATTTGTGAGCTGACTGGTTCGTTTTTTCTAGTTTCCGCCCGACGCTGTTGCATTAATGGCGGCTGACCAACAATCCATGTTGCTACTTCCGATGTGATGGAAGCAAGCTCCACCCCGATTGGCAAGACGCCAACCAACTGTTTGTCAGTTGCTCTTAGCTAGTCGCTTTCATTTTTGCAGCCTTCTCTGTGAGTGGGTTCGAATTACGATGATGATTATAACAGTGAAGCATTTTGACTGGCTATTTCATGATATAAATTTGGTGTTTATTACATAAATCCACTATGTTCCAAATGGACAATTTTAACTGATATGTTGATTGATTCGCCTAAGGTTATGATGTTTGAATTATCAGACAAGAATGATCTCCAAAGTTGTCTCACATTTATTGAATTTCTCTCTCAAAATTACTTTCATTAAATGTGTTATAAAAATAAAACTCCTTGTGTGAAACGATTCTTAATCCCCGTCCCTTCCTATTCCCCCAGTAAAATAGAAACCACTATATTATCCAAGAAGTAACATCTCAGAAATGCATAAGTAAGATTTTAAAGGTTTTAGCAAAAGTTTGTGGAAAAGCTTGAGTAATTAAGTCGAATTTACCAATCTGAAGTGCAGTTACAAAACTATTAGCTGTTAGGTGGGTGAGATTCATAGTGTAAGTAGAATGGCGTACCTATTCGCATCATAAAGAGGGAAAGAATTATACTGTGACGTCATCTTTTGCTCAGCCCTACTTTTTCGTACTATTACATAATTGTATATAATAATAAATGTAAATCACATTTCTGGTTATGTTAGTCTATTTTTATGAGTAATAAATTTAATATCAATAAGTTTTGTTTAATTCTACGATGACTCCATAACACAGTATATCAGAAAAATAGAAAGCAAATTATTTGAAAACCTTATTTTAGTTTATCCTTTGCCCTTTTTCGAAACATTTCTGTTTAATTTTGAGATGTGTGTATGTTATTGTACGCGTTTTAATGCGTATTTGTGATAGGTGCACTTAGATGGAACATAAGTTATTAATTTTATTACTGCATTTATACATTTTTATAATATTACCCATTTTTATATACTGAAGGTCAATCCATCTCTACGGGGGGAAAAGGGGGGGGGGGTAATTCATCTATGGATGCATTAACGTTTACTACAGACATTTTGCTTTTTAACATGATGCAAACTATTCAACTCCTTGCGGACCACTGACTTTTATTTTATTTATTTGTTTTGTTTATTCACATTTAAGCCTTGAAATGCTGATATTATTATGGTGTGTTACGTGAGGAAAAAAGTGTGATTTGAAGTATAAATCGACTTACATAAAACATTTTGCCGCCTTGGGAAGCCTAGTGGATAGTGCTGCTGAAGAATGGCTGTGGGTTTGAATCCTATTTGGGAATTAATGCTGGTAAAGGTCTTTAGGTAAATTATGATTATCACAATGAAAATTGTGATAATCACACATAATAATAATAATAATCCCTATTGAGGTTTGGTGGAGGGGGGGGGGTTGAAAAAAGTTTTTCCAGATTTGGACAGTAGAGTGATTGCTGAATTAAACCCTTGTCAACCTGTGACACTAAATGTACTGTACGTTTTTAATCATTTCTGGGTAATATGGCAAAATAAAATAAAAATCATTATTTTTTTCAGATATTTCAGACAGACAAAGATTAATAACAGCAGAAATGAAGTTTATGAGAAAAACTGCAAAGTATACCATACCCTATTTGATCACAAAAGAAACGAAGAAATTATGAAAGAATTAAACCAAGAACCAGTAATAGATTAAATTAAAAAATATAAACATAAATGGATGGAACATGTTCAAAGAATGAAAACAGAAAGATTACCAAACCAGGATGTCCTTTTAAACGATTCAACGATGAATTCCATGCTAGGCCTAAATCCGTGATATGCATGATGATGATGAATATTTTCAGTCACTCTGTTGTCAAATAAAACTGACTGCATCATTGATACAATCCCCCCCAAAAATGCTTTTATTCCAAGCAGATGAGTATTTGAAAGCAACAGACACCACTTGTCTGTTAGATGACACATAGCTAAATAACATAAGCTGTACTAAGATGCCACAAGTACAAATTAGGCTAACATCATTGGAGGGTACTTTGAAGGCCTTCATTTACAAACTACTCAGTAGGGAGCTATACTAAGCACAACTATGAGTTGTGCTTAGTATAGCTTCATTGTGCTTCATCACACGATATATTTGAATCTTTTGCGACAGTGCTTCCATAATTAAATTATTTCTGGCAGAATCATGTCCCAAGCTCTCAAAATCCAGTTGCACAACTGTTCTAATGATGGTCTCTTAATCCCCCCCCCCCCCCGTCCACACACACACATGCTCAATCTGAGAGATCAACTAGAGGTCAATACTCTCACTCCCACATTTCGTCTACTGGTTCTTTCCATCTCTATGCATGTGATTGGTGTGGTGTTAACAAATGATCGCGTGACTCAATGACAAAGGCAAGCCGACAATTGTTGAGTTGAAATGAATTCCAAGATATCTGAAACTGCCATAACAACATTCAATATCTATTAAAGTTTTAAACTTTTTTCGTGTGCGAACTATATGTGAAACATTTAAATTTATTTTTTTTTTTTTGTAAAGTAAATTCAAGGATTGATGCTTGAAGTGGAAAAAGCCATGAAAAACCTGAACTGTGGAAAGAAGCTAGAGTAGATGATATTCAACCAAAAATGCCCAGATATAGAAGCAGAAAAAGTTTACTGTTGCTACGCTACATAATTCATTTATAGATGGTACTATAAAAAGGAAAATAAAGCTGAATGTGATAATTAAAGAGGAATTTCCCTTCTGAGAGTTTCTGGTAAGATTTATGCAAACATTCTTGAGAAATGACTAAGACAAATTGTGGAAGGGAAGCTTAGAGAAGAACTAGCTGGATTCAGGTCAAGCAGAAGTTGTCATGATGAGATTTTGATTTTAAAACAAATATCTGAAAATCATGGGAATATAACAAACATTTGTATTTAAGTTATGTGGATTTCAGGCGTATGACAAAGGTACCAAGAAAAAAGCTGTTCAGAAAGTTACAATTATACAGTGTAAATGGGACATTATTATGTGACACCTCCATGGAGTCCAAAGACTCATTGAGGGAGGGCACCTACTGTACAACTTCCTGTCTCCACCAACTATAGTGAACCACATCATCTACACCATCTTCCCACCACCATCATTAGTATTTTCACAGACAATCACATTATATCAAGCAATACTTCTTTCTCTGTATTTCAGTTGTAAGTCAGCAGTTAGGAATAAAGGAGGTCTAGGAAGATGGTTTGATATTAAATCAGGTGTGCGACAAGGGTACACATCATCTGCACTGTTAATCATCATCTATATGGATCACATTGTGAAGGAAAGTGGTGTTATACCTGATATCAGAATCGATGATTTTAATCTCGGCTCTGCACTTTATGCAGATGATGTTATACTTTTAAGTAAATCCAGTACAAGTCAAGAGTACCTGACTAAATTGAGTGTTTTAATTAATTTGGTAATGAAATTGAGCAATAAAAAGACAGACAATGAAATTCGTCAGAAGGAAAACATCAAATGTATCATGAAGGGAGAAACCTATAGAACAAATAAAACATTTCAGCTATTTATTTAGGCACTCATTTTAATGAAGATGGCAAAAGAAATATAGAAATAGACAACCAAATTAGTAAAACTGGTTAATCAAAGACTGGAGACCACTCTGAGATTTCTGAGAAATGTTAAGAACATGAACAGACTACATCGTTGGCAGTATCATATTAAAAATGAGCACATTTTTTAGCTATGTGGCCAGTAGGAGAAGAAATGACTGTGGAAGAATGATATTGTGGGATAAAAATGGGAATAGAGTGACTGACGCAGAGGACATAGTGGAATTGTTCAATGAACACTTTATTGGAGTATTTCATCCTACAGGAGTCAGTTTTAATGCTAGAGGGATAGGGGCTGGTTCGAAGTTTAGAGGTACAGGAGGAGAGTTTGTTTCAGATACTGAGTACTCTGGATGTCAGTAAAGCTTTGGAACTGGATGGTATATCACCACGAGTTTTGAGGGAATGTGCTAGGGAACTGACAGTGCCTTTAACCTGGCTTTTCAATGAAAGTCTGGCTGCGGGAAAGGTGCCCAGGGAATGGAAGGAAGGTAAGATAGTGCCATTGCATAAAGGTGGTAACAGACTGGAAGTGTCTAATTATATGCCAGTTTGTGTGTCATCAGTAGTTGTTAAGATCTTGGAGAAAGTAGTGAGGGACTGCATACAGCATTGGACAGATGAGGGTAATGTTATCTGTGAGAGTCGACATGGATTTGTCAAACGCGCTCTTGTTTTAGCAATATGCTGGCCTTTTATAATAAAGTTACAAGAACATTAGATGAGGAAAAGGCATATACTGCAATTTTCTTAGACTTAGCAAAGGCATTTGACAGGGTGCCACATGATAAGCTGATATTTAAATTGCAGCACATGGGTCTGGATGTCAGATTGGTCAACTGGATTCAGAATTGGCTGTCTGATAGGTATCAGAGAGTTGTGTATGCTGGAGCAGTTTCAAGGAGGCAGAGGGTTACAAGTGGGGTCCCACAGGGCTCAGTACTAGGACCTATATTGTTTAACCTTTATATCAATGACATTGCAAGGGGATATTCAGTTGTTTGTTGTTTGTATAAGCTAGATAGATGGGCAAATGAATGGGGGGTGTCAGTTTAATGCAGCAAAATATAAGGTCTTGGAGGCTTGGGAAACATCGATGGGATGCTGCATTCTCTATGGGAGGAGTTATACTGGAGGAAGTAGGGGAGACGGGGTTGATGATTGATAGAAACCTGAAATTTAGGGGACATATTGCAAAGGTGGTGAAGACACAGAGGATTGCTGCAATTATGAGAAGGACACTGACCTGCAGAGATAAAAGGGTTATCATTCCGTTGTATAAGTCCCTGATCAGACCACACTTGGACTATTGTTCTCAGATTTGGTCCCCAGGATTTGAAGGGGATAAATTAACTGTGGAAAGGATACAAAGACAGATGACAAAGTTGGTTTCAGGACTACAATTTTGGTTATGAGGATCGACTGAGGGAATGTGGACTGCAGAGTTTGGTGGATAGAAGGAGAGGTGATATGGTTGAGACTTAAACTGTTGAGAGGTGGTTACAGGGTTGACACCGGGGAGTTTTTTCACTTGGTTGAACAGCAGGAAGGAGTCATGACAAGGGGCCATCCCTGGAAGTTACGAAAGGAAACTATGAGCAAGAGGGTGGTTTCTTTGCATAGAGGGTGGTTGAACCGTGGAATGCATAGCCTGATGGAGTGGAGAGAGTGAGAATGGTCAATGAGTTTAAGGAGTGGTATGATAGACTTTGTGTTTCTTAGGTGGGTCCTCCCCTCGATGAGTCTTGACAGACTTTATGTTCTTAGGAAGGACCTCCCATTGATGAGACTTTTGACTCCATGGAGGCCTGAATAATAATAATTAGGAAACAACTTGTGATTGATAGCATTCAGAACGTGTCAGGAGAGCTAATTTCAGGTGGTATGGTCACTTAAACACTTGCTGGCCTCTGCCAGCAAGGCTGAGTGATTAGCATATCCGCTCTCCAGCAAAAAGGCTGCGGGTTCGAATTAGCCATGGGCACAGATATTTGTGATTGTTTGGGGAAATTCTGGTGGTGGCGAGTGGTAGATGGTATTGGTGTAGTTGTGGTTAGTTCTAGTTGGTGGATTGAATGGTGGAGACAGAGAGGTATAGAGTAGGTGTCCTCCCTCGATGAGTCTTTGGACTCCCTGGAGGTGTCATGTAATAAAAATATTAATAAACAGAATGGGAGAGGAAAGATTAGCAAAACAAGTGTTCTTTGACAGGTTAGCAGGAAAAAGAACCAGAGGAAGACCAAACAGTGGATTAATACAATTAGAAGTGCCTTTGAAGAAGGAAATATAAGATCTGATAATGTTGGAGGTTTGATAGATAACAGATTTATTTTGAAGAAAATTGTCAATCAGGAGTTAATAATGATGTAACGTTTTCATGTAGTATTATGATACTCTGAATGCACCTCCTGAGGGTACATCCAGAATTCCAAGAAATTATCTACTTGGTTTAATCCTTTATCTTATAAGCAAACAAAGTTTGTGCATTAAGTATTTTCAGGACTGGGGAAACTCATGGTAAAGGTGGTATGACTCCACATCACTTGCCTTAGTATCCCATAATGCAAAGTTCTTATCCTTATGGGTATGTATAATGTTATTCATTATGGGAAGGGTCACTACCCAGACCAGTTTCGACCTTTATTGAGGTTTCATCGGTGGGAGCCAGATCCAAAGGTTGAAGTAATGCAGAAGTCATATTTCTATATATGAATTGCCAAAAGGTATCACACTTTATTATTAAAATACTCTGGTTTAGAGATAGTTAGTTGTTGAAAGTTTTTCCACTTGGTTATACTATATTAAAGATACCAAGAAATTATATACTTGGTTTAATCCTTTATCCAAGTGTAAGAGATAGTTATTGAAAGACTTTCAACCACTATCTACCTCTAATCAAGAGTATTTTAATAATAAGATGCGACATCTTTTGGCAACTCGTATATGGAAATATGACTTCTGCATTACTTCAGCCTTACCTCTGGGTCTGGCTCCCACTGATGAGACCTCAATAAAGGGCAAAACCAGCCTGGGTAGTCACCCTTCCCATAATGCATAGCATTATACATGTCTCCAAGGAGATGTGCTTTGCATTATGGGATACTAAGGCAAATGATGTGAAGTTATACCACCTTTACCAAGAGTTGCCCATTCCTGAAAATACTTCAGGTGCAAACTTTGTTTGCTTACACTTAGATAAAGGATTAAACCAAGTATATAATTTCTTGGTATCTTTAATTTATGGTACATTCAGCAATTTGAAGACAATTTCAGATGACATGAAACATCTGATTTATAAATCATTATTTTTAAAATTAGCAATACCCATTCAATTGAATTGTCACCAAGTTATTAAACCATAGTAGCAAGATTATTTTAAAGACCTAAGTGTGGGAATTTTGAGAGAACTGCGTATAGGATGTCAAACACATACCCCACTGATTTTTAACCTTCATCTGAGTACTTTATTTGACTTGTGCTATAGTGAGATCTACTGGTCTAAAAATAATATGATTGGAGGTGTGAAGTTGCTTGAAAAAAAATAGTGCCATGTTTATGTTAACTTTATTACCTCCATTTTTATGGGTCAAATTATAAAAAGGGTCCAAAACACAAGGCATAGGGTGCCAAGGGGGAAAAAAAAAAATGTCCAAAACGCTTATATGGTGTAAACAAGCATTATATCAAGCAATACATTATTGATGTTATTAATAATAATAATAATAATGGTATTTTCTTGACCTCCACTGAGTACTTTAAGACAGTCCTGATATCAATATTGTTGTTTGTCTTTGTATCCTCTGCATGGTTACTTCATCCCCCTCAAATTCTGGCAACCCACCCCCCCCCCCCCCCACCCCCCCCCCCCCCCACCCCCCCCCCCCCCCACCCCCCCCCCCCCCCACCCCCCCCCCCCCCCACCCCCCCCCCCCCCCACCCCCCCCCCCCCCCACCCCCCCCCCCCCCCACCCCCCCCCCCCCCCACCCCCCCCCCCCCCCACCCCCCCCCCCCCCCACCCCCCCCCCCCCCCACCCCCCCCCCCCCCCACCCCCCCCCCCCCCCACCCCCCCCCCCCCCCACCCCCCCCCCCCCCCACCCCCCCCCCCCCCCACCCCCCCCCCCCCCCACCCCCCCCCCCCCCCACCCCCCCCCCCCCCCACCCCCCCCCCCCCCCACCCCCCCCCCCCCCCACCCCCCCCCCCCCCCACCCCCCCCCCCCCCCACCCCCCCCCCCCCCCACCCCCCCCCCCCCCCACCCCCCCCCCCCCCCACCCCCCCCCCCCCCCACCCCCCCCCCCCCCCACCCCCCCCCCCCCCCACCCCCCCCCCCCCCCACATTTCGAGTGCTGTATATATTCCAATAAACCTCAACATGATGTCTTATCACTATACTATAATTCAATCCTTCTCCAGATATGATGACCATCCTACTCTATTTGAGGTCATCTCTTTCTCTTTTTCAAGGTCTTAATATATAGAATTTCAGTATGTAACTGAGCATTACTATTAGCCTACTTAAATTGTGCTTCAGTTGTTGAAAATGAAAATTTTTTGTAAGTCAGTCATATTGTGTTACTTGTAACTATGCTTTTATTTAATTATAAATAAAGCAACATGCATTTTAATTTGCTTTGTCTCGCATTAACACCTGGGACATCATTTAGCCTAATGTTTTCAGTACACTATATACAAGTGATTATAGACTAAAAAAATATATATATAAACACACATGGGATGATGCCAGAAAACAAGAAATGTATATAAAAATTATATTAAGTTTTTACAGCATAAAAAATAAATTTTCATTGCAGGTGACCTGTCGAAGGAAATGGCAGCTTCTTAGTATGAAGTTATTGGAAATAACAAAGGTCAGTTTCATATTAAGTAGATAATGAGAAAATTTATGTTTGGAGTTTAGTTATTGCAGTTTTATTACCTTTTAGCTTATCCTCATTTCCATTGTGATATATGAATGAAAAGATTTGCATTTTTTATGGAAAATATCTTTTCAGTGAAAATTCTCTCCATTTTAGAATAAAATTTTTATTATAGCTGACAGTGTGTTTGACAGAAGAATTCAGTATAAGAAGAGACTCAAGAAATGGCACAGAAGTCCCAAAAATGTTTTGTCACCTTTTCTTCCTTTTTTGTATTAGGCCTATTGGCCTGTTACGGAACTATCCTAAGGTCCTTTCAAGCCATACCCAGAGGATAAGGTGGCTAGCCCTATGCCTCTCTGTGTGTCCTATGTCTGTAGATGTGTGTGTGTTCACGGGAGGCCAGTTTGCCTGCTTGCGGGAGGTGAGGTAAAACCACAGATAAACTAGGAAGAAAAACTCTGCATTCCACGCTCAAGACCTGCCTAACTTGGTTATGTCTGAGAAAGATCCTATGCTTCTCATGTCAATGACGGGAATCAAACCCAGGACACTCCTTTCCCAGGCATGCTGTTGCAAAGCACATAGCCCCTCGGCTAACCTCACAGTTTGTCACTTCTGCAATTCAAATCTATTCTGGTTTTTAAAGTCAGTAATAAAGGACTGATGAACAAATACTTATCAGATATGATGACCTCACTCCTATAAAGATTTTTTTTATAGGAGTGATCTTGCTTTTAGAAGTATGTAATACATTTAATAAAGTAAAGAATTCAGTTGCTGAGTGCACATGTATGCAGTATACATCAGAGAAGATTTGATTTATGAGTGGATAAAAGTTTTGGAAATATCTGCCAGGGAAATAACTCCTAATAAAGCCTTTGCAGGATGCAGTGTAATTCCTGACTAAAGATTAGTACTTACTGTATAGTTTGCTTTCTTCTATGTGCCTATCTACATTTGTATATTATCATATATGCCTTGGTGACCAAGGTAATATACTTGTTTAATAATTAAAGATAATGAGTGACAGTGTATCAATACAACATTAAAGATATATGGTGATTGTAAGTCTTGATATGTTAGCATGAATAAATCTTCAAGAATGTTCAATCATATGTAGAATGGTGCACTAATACTGATCATACTTTTGTTCCACAACTGGTAAAATTAAGTAGCCCAAATAGGTTCTTTGTACATGGTAGCTATTGAGATAAGAAATATATTGTTTATCTCAGTAGCTACCATGTACAAAGAACATGGTATGGGAAGAAGAAAGCAAGCTCGATAATACTGCTTATGTAAACAAAGAAATTGAAAGAGTAAAAAAAAAAAGAGAAAAAAAATTATTTTCCTTACCTAGATGGAGTCACAAGACTTTGTTGAGAGATTAACACATAGTCTACCATACCACTCTTACAAATTATCCACAGTCTGCATATTTCTCTCTCTCTCTCTCTCAGGCAATGCATTCCATGCTCCTATCACTCTCCATGAAAAAATTTCTTATCCTTTTACAACTTCCAGGGATGGCTCATTGTCCTTGTTCCTTTCTCTCATTCTACCATATGTAAAATCTCCTGAGTTAATACAAAAATAATCCTTGAACAGCTTAAATGTCTCACCCTCCTTTACTAAAACAAGAGTGCCCTTTAACAAATTCATGCTAGCCTGCATAAATAATATCCTCATCTGCTGAATTCTGTATATGAGTTCTTACCAGTTTCTCCAAAATCTTAACTACAGAAGGAATACAAACAGGCCTGTGGTTTGATACCTCCATACTACCATCACCCTTATGCAGTGGTGTTATCTTACCCTCCTTCCACTCTCTAGGAACCTGCCCCATTGTAAGAAAGACTTTAATTAAATAACCAAGTAAATGACACAGTAAGTTCCATAGCACATTCAAAACGTGGTGAAATCTCATTTAGTCTCCTGCCTTATTGACATTTAGCATACTCTGTATTCAGAATACATCTTCATTCACTTCTAGCACTTCACTATTCATTATCCTTCTAGGAATAAAGCTTGTAGTACCCAGGATGGAATGCTCTAATAAAGTGACGATTAAATAGTTCAACTATGTCATATGCTTTGGTCACCCAATTCCCATCTCCATCCAGCAAGATAATCCATCCACTACCGTTTTTCCTCCTGCTTTTCCACATAATTAAAAAACTCCTTGGGATTCCCTTTAGATTGCAGTGCCAGTCTCTTTCTCATGTTCTAATTTTTCTCCTTACAATACTAGTTATTTTCCCAGCCTGAGCATTATATTTCTCATGCAACTGCTCTTCACTTCTCTCTCTCTTTATATGCCTTCCATGATCTCATTTTCTTTTACAATTCTCCTTTTATTCCTTTTCTCATCCATTTGACTCCAAATTACTTCATCAATTTTCTTTACTCAAGGTATACAATCTGTCATTGCTGTCAACAATTTTTTCTTAAGTATTTTCAATGCACTAACAACCCATCTTCCTTTAAGTTCTTTCATCCATTGCACTGCTGAAATCTGGTTTCTAATGATAGTCACCTGCCTTATAATCCCACATAACTGTCTTCTGTTTTGATACCTCTCCATGTCTATTCATCCTCCAAGTCAGGACTACATGATCATTCTTGCGAACAGAGGGCAAGTATGTCACCTCAGTTATAATATGACCAAATCCAGAACTTGATCCTCATGTTCCTTTCAACGCATGCTGCCTAGCACAGTTGTCTCTCAAGAAATACAAAATTTCAGTTCCCTTATTACTGCATGCTGTCTCCTATTAGGATTCTCAACCCTGAGAGCACACAGTCATCTATTGAACTGTGTGCTCTCAAACGTTATGTACTTAGCACTCCACTACCACGTTTACCTTCCCTATCCTGCCAAAATATACGATACGCTTTGCTTTGTATCCCTGTTAGAACATCTTTCTCAGTTAACCAAGTTTCACTGATACCAACAACCTTTGGAGAGACTGAGTTAGTCAATGCTTCAAACTCATTCCTTGTCCACAAACTCATTCCAGATCACAATGAGTTACTAAGAGTAGATGTGAGTTACCGAGAGGAGATGTGAGATAAACAACTAATCTGGATGAAGAACCAGTTAAAAAAGGGTCAATGGGAAGGCAAAGAGGATCATCAGGAACTTGGATTGGCAGATGTACAATTGTATTAGCTCACTGCTTACAGCAAATGCTTTGACATCTCATCCAGCTTAATCAGTAATGTGCACACACACACACATCCTCAGTATCTGTTTATTATGCTTTATCCATTGTTTCTATGAAGCAAGAAGTGGATTCTATGGAAATGTGCCAATTATGCTGGTTTAGCAGTAAGTATATAAGTATAAGCAGTAAGTTCAAGGAGGATAGAGAAGATAGAACAGGGGGGAGGAGTACTGTTGATGATAGCTGATGTGTTGCAGCCAAAGAAAGTAGTATATCAAGATGATAGACATGTGAATGAGAGTTCATTTGAGGCGGTCTGGTGCAAAATAGTGACCAATGCAACCAAATATACAGTTGGATGCTGCTATAGGCCAGGGAGTACAGGGGGAGATATTGAATTCATGCATCAGCAAATTAGTGCAATGAGTGCAGGCTTAGTGATTATTATGGGGGGATTTTAATTACGGTGATATCAGTTGGAAGGAGGAAATATCACATACCAAAAAGGAAATGGAGTTCATACATCTTCTACGAGATAATTACTTGAAACAGCACATAACTGAAGGGACATGTGGTGTGAGAGTGTTGGACCTGGTTATTGGTTCAGAGGTTATATGCATAAGTAAGGTGTCCTCGTTACCTCCAATTGGTGAAAGCGATCATGTGGTATTGACTTGGGAGGTTGCAAAATCTGTGGATTTTTCTGTTAAGAAGGGGTATATACGGAACTACAGGTTAGGCAATTATAACAAGCTTCGGAGTGAGCTTGCAGCCATCTCATGGCAGGACATATTGCAGGGGAAAGATGTTAGCAGTGCATGGGATAAAATCAGCAGGTATCTGAGGAAAGCAATATCAGATTGTGTCCCCATGGTCAGGAGGTCAAACAAGGCAGGTGTTAGATGGATGAGAAGTAGTATCAAGCTTGATCTGCAAAAATAGAAAATGTTATGGAGAATTTACAAGGAGAAAGGCAATCACTACACCCATGAGCAGCACAAGGCTCAAGCTAGGAAGGTTACCAGCATAGTAAGAAAAGCTAAATCAGATTATGAGAAGACCTTAGCCAAAGAGATCAAGGGTAATTCCAAAGAGTTCTTCCACTATGTAGCAAGTAAGAGGAAGAATGACTTCGGAAGGATAACTTTAGTGGGGGTGGATGGTATTGAGGTGACAAAATCGGATGTAATAGTCGAGTTACTGAGTGATCACTTTTCAAAAGTCTATCACCCAAGTGAGGATATCTCTATACCTGTAGCAATACCTAATGTGAGAATTGAAGCTAAAGAATCGGAGGTATTTAATATATTGCAAAATTTAAATGCAAACACTGCTGTAGGCTTAGATGGAATATCAGCTCGGGTGTTGTGGGAATGTGCAAATGAATTGTCAACCCCTCTTACTTGGATATTTAATTTAAGTTTGAACTCTGGTATGGTCCCTAGGGAGTGGAAGTTAGGCAAAGTGGTTCCTTTGCATAAGAGTGGCTCTAAAACTGCAGTAGTTAATTACAGACCACTCACCATCTCAGGAGTAGTGGTAAAAGTATTGGAAAAGTT